>NC_091234.1:442257-511135 GCF_040958095.1 Procambarus clarkii | reverse complement strand
TGAATTATTACCATTAAACTGAAAATTCGCAAAAACGTGCAAAAACTGCAAAATATTGCCTAATTCGATGATATTTTGTTTAAATCACATAAAGGAAAAGGGGATGATAAACGTCAAATATTGCTAAATTCGATGATGTTAGTACGAAACAAAAATGCAAGAAAACTTGCTTAAAATGCAATATTATGCGGAAATCTGATATATGAAGGGCCAAATCACATATCGTGATACTACATGAAATAGTATCGATATATTGGTAAAAAATGAATATATTTACGTAATATCAAACTACATGAAAACGTGAAAAAATCACTATTATTCCAAATTTGTGGATTTTAACTTCGAATCATAGAGCGAGGTTTCGTATTATTTAGATCCAACAAAAGACATATGACAATGTGGTTTCCAATACAAATGATAAAAATCAATTTGTTTTCATTAGAATTAACTAAAATGTTCCTGATTTTACGTTTATATTACCGATGGAAGATGTACACGTAAAACCGCTCTGTTCCGGCTGAAACGTCGATATATGCAATAAAAACAGAACTTCTGCCCTTTTCAATATCTTACTCAGTATTTCAACGAGAAACAAATAGATGATTGAAAATAAAGTATTTAAGGTTATTATCTAATCAATTATGTGTTTGTATCATTTTATCGTATATTTAATGAATTAATAACAATAAACTGGAAATTTACAAAACGTGGAAAAACTGCAAAATATTGCCTAATTCGATGATATTTTGTTTATATCACATAAAGGAAAAAAGAGATGATAAAAGTCAAAATATTACTAAGTTCGATGATTTTTAGTACGAAACAAAATGCAAGAAAACTTGCTTAAAATGCAATATTATGCGATATTCTGAGATTTGAAGCCAATTCACATATCGTGATACTACATGAAATAGTATCAAAGTATTGGTAAAAATGAATATATTTACGTAATATAAAACTACATGAAAACGTGAAAAAGTCACTATTATACCAAATTTGAGGATTTTAACTTCGAATCATAAAGCGAGGTTTCGTATTATTTAGATCCAACAAAAGACATATGACAATGTTGTTTCCAATCCAAATGATAAAAATCAATTTGTTTTCATTAGAATTAACTAAATGTTCCTGATTTTACGTTTATATTACCGATGGAAGATGTACACGTAAAACCGCTCTGTTCCGGCTGAAACGTCGATATATGCAATAAAAACAGAACTTCTGCCCTTTTTAATATCTTACTCAGTATTTCAACGAGAACAAATAGATGATTGAAAATGAAGTATTTAAGGTTATTATCTAATCAATTATGTGTTTGTATCATTTTTATCGTATATATAATGAATTATCAACAATAAACTGGAAATTCACAAAAACGTGTAAAACAAGCAAAATATTGCCTAATTCGATGATATTTTGTTTAACTCACATAAAGGAAAAGGGGATGATAAACGTCAAAATATTGCTAAATTCGATGATGTTTAGTACGAAACAAAAATGCGAGAAAACTTGCTTAAAATGCAATATTATGCGAAAATCTGAGATATGAAGGCCAAATCACATATCGCGATACTACATGAAATAGTATCGAAAATATTGGTAAAAATGAATATATTTACGTAATGTCAAACTACATGAAAACGTGAAAAAATCACTATTTTTTCCAAATTTGTGGATTTTAGCTTCGAATCATAGAACGAGGCTTCGTATTATTTAGATCCAACAAAAGACATATGCCAATGTTGTTTCCAATATAAATGATAAAAATCAATGTGTTTTCATTAGAATTAACTAAAATGTTCCTGATTTTCCGTTTATATTACCGATGGAAGATGTACACGTAAAATCGCTCTATTCCGGCTGAAACGTCGATATATGCAATAAAAACCGAACTTCTCCCCTTTTCAATATCTTACTCAGTATTTTAACGAGAAACAAATAGATGATTAAAAATGAAGTATTTATGGCTATTATCTAATCAATTATGTGTTTGTATCATTTTATCGTATATATAATGAATTATCAACAATAAACTGGAAATTCACAAAAACGTGTAAAAACAGCAAAATATTGCCTAATTCGATGATATTTTGTTTAACTTACATAAAGGAAAAGGGAATGATAAACGTCAGAATATTGCTAAATTTGATGATGTTTAGTACGAAACAAAAATGCAAGAAAACTTGCTTAAAATACAATATTATGCGAAAATCTGAGATATGAAGGCCAAATCACATATCGTGATACTACATGAAATAGTATCGAAATATTGGTAAAAACGAATATATTTACGTAATATCAAACTACATGAAAACGTGAAAAAATCACTATTATTCCAAATTTGTGGATTTTAACTTCGAATCATAGAGCGAGGTTTCGTATTATTTAGATCCAACAAAAGACATATGACAATGTGGTTTCCAATACAAATGATAAAAATCAATTTGTTTTCTTTAGAATTAACTAAAATGTTCCTGATTTTCCGTTTATATTACCGATGGAAGATGTACACGTAAAACCGCTCTATTCCGGCTGAAACGTCGATATATGCAATAAAAACCGAACTTCTCCCCTTTTCAATATCTTACTCAGTATTTTAACGAGAAACAAATAGATGATTGAAAATGAAGTATTAAAGGTTATTATCTAATCAATTATGTGTTTGTATCATTTTTATCGTATATTTAATGAATTAATAACAATAAACTGGAAATTTACAAAACGTGGAAAAACTGCAAAATATTGCCTAATTCGATGATATTTTGTTTATATCACATAAAGGAAAAAAGAGATGATAAACGTCAAAATATTAACTAAGTTCGATGATTTTTAGTACGAAACAAAATGCAAGAAACTTGCTTAAAATGCAATATATGCGATATTCTGAGATTTGAAGCCCAATTCACATATCGTGATACTACATGAAATAGTATCAAAGTATTGGTAAAATGAATATATTTACGTAATATAAAACTACATGAAAAACGTGAAAAAGTCACTATTATACCAAATTGAGGATTTTAACTTCGAATCATAAAGCGAGGTTTCGTAATATTAGATCCAACAAAAGACATATGACAATGTTGTTTCCAAAACAAATGATAAAAATCAATTTCTTTCATTAGAATTATCTAAAATGTTCCTGATTTTCCGTTTATATTACCGATGGAAGATGTACACGAAAAACCGCTCTATTCCGGCTGAAACGTCGATATATGCAATAAAAACAGAACTTCTGTCCTTTTCAATATCTTACTCAGTTTTACTTAATATTTTATTTCTTACTTAATGTTTCTCAACGAGAAACAAATAGATGATTAAAAATGAAGTATTTATGGCTATTATCTAATCAATTATGTGTTTGTATCAAATTTATCGTATATATAATGAATTATCAACAATAAACTGGAAATTCACAAAAACGTGTACAAACAGCAAAATATTGCCTAATTCGATGATATTTCGTTTAACTCACATAAAGGAAAAGGGGATGATAAACGTCAGAATATTGCTAAATTCGATGATGTTTAGTACGAAACAAAAATGCAAGAAAACTTGCTTAAAATACAATATTATGCGAAAATCTGAGATATGAAGGCCAAATCACATATCGTGATACTACATGAAATAGTATCGAAATATTGGTAAAAACGAATATATTTACGTAATATCAAACTACATGAAAACGTGAAAAAATCACTATTATTCCAAATTTGTGGATTTTAACTTCGAATCATAGAGCGAGGTTTCGTATTATTTAGATCCAACAAAAGACATATGACAATGTGGTTTCCAATACAAATGATAAAAATCAATTTGTTTTCATTAGAATTAACTAAAATGTTCCTGATTTTACGTTTATATTACCGATGGAAGATGTACACGTAAAACCGCTCTGTTCCGGCTGAAACGTCGATATATGCAATAAAAACAGAACTTCTGCCCTTTTCAATATCTTACTCAGTATTTCAACGAGAAACAAATAGATGATTGAAAATGAAGTATTTAAGGTTATTATCTAATCAATTATGTGTTTGTATCATTTTTATCGTATATTTAATGAATTAATAACAATAAACTGGAAATTACAAAACGTGGAAAAACTGCAAAATATTGCCTAATTCGATGATATTTTGTTTATATCACATAAAGGAAAAAAGAGATGATAAACGTCAAAATATTACTAAGTTCGATGATTTTTAGTACGAAACAAATGCAAGAAAACTTGCTTAAAATGCAATATTATGCGATATTCTGAGATTTGAAGCCCAATTCACATATCGTGATACTACATGAAATAGTATCAAAGTATTGGTAAAAATGAATATATTTACGTAATATAAAACTACATGAAAAACGTGAAAAAGTCACTATTATACCAAATTTGAGGATTTTAACTTCGAATCATAAAGCGAGGTTTCGTATTATTTAGATCCAACAAAAGACATATGACCAATGTTGTTTCCAATCCAAATGATAAAAATCAATTTGTTTTCATTAGAATTAACTAAAATGTTCCTGAGTTTACGTTTATATTACCGATGGAAGATGTACACGTAAAACCGCTCTGTTCCGGCTGAAACGTCGATATATGCAATAAAAACAGAACTTCTGCCCTTTTCAATATCTTACTCAGTATTTCAACGAGAAACAAATAGATGATTGAAAATGAAGTATTTAAGGTTATTATCTAATCAATTATGTGTTTGTATCATTTTATCGTATATATAATGAATTATCAACAATAAACTGGAAATTCACAAAAACGTGTAAAACAAGCAAATATTGCCTAATTCGATGATATTTTGTTTAACTCACATAAAGGAAAAGGGGATGATAAACGTCAAAATATTGCTAAATTCGATGATGTTTAGTACGAAACAAAAATGCGAGAAAACTTGCTTAAAATGCAATATTATGCGAAAATCTGAGATATGAAGGCCAAATCACATATCGCGATACTACATGAAATAGTATCGAAATATTGGTAAAAATGAATATATTTTACGTAATGTCAAACTACATGAAAACGTGAAAAAATCACTATTTTTCCAAATTTGTGGATTTTAGCTTCGAATCATAGAACGAGGCTTCGTATTATTTAGATCCAACAAAAGACATATGCCAATGTTGTTTCCAATATAAATGATAAAAATCAATGTGTTTTCATTAGAATTAACTAAAATGTTCCTGATTTTCCGTTTATATTACCGATGGAAGATGTACACGTAAAATCGCTCTATTCCGGCTGAAACGTCGATATATGCAATAAAAACCGAACTTCTCCCCTTTTCAATATCTTACTCAGTATTTTAACGAGAAACAAATAGATGATTAAAAATGAAGTATTTATGGCTATTATCTAATCAATTATGTGTTTGTATCATTTTTATCGTATATATAATGAATTATCAACAATAAACTGGAAATTCACAAAAACGTGTAAAAACAGCAAAATATTGCCTAATTCGATGATATTTTGTTTAACTCACATAAAGGAAAAGGGAATGATAAACGTCAGAATATTGCTAAATTTGATGATGTTTAGTACGAAACAAAAATGCAAGAAAACTTGCTTAAAATACAATATTATGCGAAAATCTGAGATATGAAGGCCAAATCACATATCGTGATACTACATGAAATAGTATCGAAATATTGGTAAAAACGAATATATTTACGTAATATCAAACTACATGAAAACGTGAAAAAATCACTATTATTCCAAATTTGTGGATTTTAACTTCGAATCATAGAGCGAGGTTTCGTATTATTTAGATCCAACAAAAGACATATGACAATGTGGTTTCCAATACAAATGATAAAAATCAATTTGTTTTCTTTAGAATTAACTAAAATGTTCCTGATTTTCCGTTTATATTACCGATGGAAGATGTACACGTAAAACCGCTCTATTCCGGCTGAAACGTCGATATATGCATAAAAACCGAACTTCTCCCCTTTTCAATATCTTACTCAGTATTTTAACGAGAAACAAATAGATGATTGAAAATGAAGTATTAAAGGTTATTATCTAATCAATTATGTGTTTGTATCATTTTTATCGTATATTTAATGAATTAATAACAATAAACTGGAAATTTACAAAACGTGGAAAAACTGCAAAATATTGCCTAATTCGATGATATTTTGTTTATATCACATAAAGGAAAAAAGAGATGATAAACGTCAAAATATTACTAAGTTCGATGATTTTTAGTACGAAACAAAATGCAAGAAAACTTGCTTAAAATGCAATATTATGCGATATTCTGAGATTTGAAGCCCAATTCACATATCGTGATACTACATGAAATAGTATCAAAGTATTGGTAAAAATGAATATATTTACGTAATATAAAACTACATGAAAAACGTGAAAAAGTCACTATTATACCAAATTTGAGGATTTTAACTTCGAATCATAAAGCGAGGTTTCGTAATATTTAGATCCAACAAAAGACATATGACAATGTTGTTTCCAAAACAAATGATAAAAATCAATTTCTTTTCATTAGAATTATCTAAAATGTTCCTGATTTTCCGTTTATATTACCGATGGAAGATGTACACGAAAAACCGCTCTATTCCGGCTGAAACGTCGATATATGCAATAAAAACAGAACTTCTGTCCTTTTCAATATCTTACTCAGTTTTACTTAATATTTTATTTCTCATTTAATGTTTCTCAACGAGAAACAAATAGATGATTAAAAATGAAGTATTTATGGCTATTATCTAATCAATTATGTGTTTGTATCAAATTTATCGTATATATAATGAATTATCAACAATAAACTGGAAATTCACAAAAACGTGTACAAACAGCAAAATATTGCCTAATTCGATGATATTTCGTTTAACTCACATAAAGGAAAAGGGGATGATAAACGTCAGAATATTGCTAAATTCGATGATGTTTAGTACGAAACAAAAATGCAAGAAAACTTGCTTAAAATACAATATTATGCGAAAATCTGAGATATGAAGGCCAAATCACATATCGTGATACTACATGAAATAGTATCGAAATATTGGTAAAAACGAATATATTTACGTAATATCAAACTACATGAAAACGTGAAAAAATCACTATTATTCCAAATTTGTGGATTTTAACTTCGAATCATAGAGCGAGGTTCGTATTATTTAGATCCAACAAAAGACATATGACAATGTGGTTTCCAATACAAATGATAAAAATCAATTTGTTTTCATTAGAATTAACTAAAATGTTCCTGATTTTACGTTTATATTACCGATGGAAGATGTACACGTAAAACCGCTCTGTTCCGGCTGAAACGTCGATATATGCAATAAAAACAGAACTTCTGCCCCTTTTCAATATCTTACTCAGTATTTCAACGAGAAACAAATAGATGATTGAAAATGAAGTATTTAAGGTTATTATCTAATCAATTATGTGTTTGTATCATTTTTATCGTATATTTAATGAATTAATAACAATAAACTGGAAATTTACAAAACGTGGAAAACTGCAAAATATTGCCTAATTCGATGATATTTTGTTTATATCACATAAAGGAAAAAAGAGATGATAAACGTCAAAATATTACTAAGTTCGATGATTTTTTAGTACGAAACAAAATGCAAGAAAACTTGCTTAAAATGCAATATTATGCGATATTCTGAGATTTGAAGCCCAATTCACATATCGTGATACTACATGAAATAGTATCAAAGTATTGGTAAAATGAATATATTTACGTAATATAAAACTACATGAAAAACGTGAAAAAGTCACTATTATACCAAATTTGAGGATTTTAACTTCGAATCATAAAGCGAGGTTTCGTATTATTTAGATCCAACAAAAGACATATGACAATGTTGTTTCCAATCCAAATGATAAAAATCAATTTGTTTTCATTAGAATTAACTAAAATGTTCCTGATTTTACGTTTATATTACCGATGGAAGATGTACACGTAAAACCGCTCTGTTCCGGCTGAAACGTCGATATATGCAATAAAAACAGAACTTCTGCCCTTTTCAATATCTTACTCAGTATTTCAACGAGAAACAAATAGATGATTGAAAATGAAGTATTTAAGGTTATTATCTAATCAATTATGTGTTTGTATCATTTTTATCGTATATATAATGAATTATCAACAATAAACTGGAAATTCACAAAAACGTGTAAAACAAGCAAAATATTGCCTAATTCGATGATATTTTGTTTAACTCACATAAAGGAAAAGGGGATGATAAACGTCAAAATATTGCTAAATTCGATGATGTTTAGTACGAAACAAAAATGCGAGAAACCTTGCTTAAAATGCAATATTATGCGAAAATCTGAGATATGAAGGCCAAATCACATATCGCGATACTACATGAAATAGTATCGAAATATTGGTAAAAATGAATATATTTACGTAATGTCAAACTACATGAAAACGTGAAAAAATCACTATTTTTCCAAATTTGTGGATTTTAGCTTCGAATCATAGAACGAGGCTTCGTATTATTTAGATCCAACAAAAGACATATGCCAATGTTGTTTCCAATATAAATGATAAAAATCAATGTGTTTTCATTAGAATTAACTAAAATGTTCCTGATTTTCCGTTTATATTACCGATGGAAGATGTACACGTAAAATCGCTCTATTCCGGCTGAAACGTCGATATATGCAATAAAAACCGAACTTCTCCCCTTTTCAATATCTTACTCAGTATTTTAACGAGAAACAAATAGATGATTAAAATGAAGTATTTATGGCTATTATCTAATCAATTATGTGTTTGTATCATTTTTATCGTATATATAATGAATTATCAACAATAAACTGGAAATTCACAAAAACGTGTAAAAACAGCAAAATATTGCCTAATTCGATGATATTTTGTTTAACTCACATAAAGGAAAAGGGAATGATAAACGTCAGAATATTGCTAAATTTGATGATGTTTAGTACGAAACAAAAATGCAAGAAAACTTGCTTAAAATACAATATTATGCGAAAATCTGAGATATGAAGGCCAAATCACATATCGTGATACTACATGAAATAGTATCGAAATATTGGTAAAAACGAATATATTTACGTAATATCAAACTACATGAAAACGTGAAAAAAATCACTATTATTCCAAATTTGTGGATTTTAACTTCGAATCATAGAGCGAGGTTTCGTATTATTTAGATCCAACAAAAGACATATGACAATGTGGTTTCCAATACAAATGATAAAAATCAATTTGTTTTCTTTAGAATTAACTAAAATGTTCCTGATTTTCCGTTTATATTACCGATGGAAGATGTACACGTAAAACCGCTCTATTCCGGCTGAAACGTCGATATATGCAATAAAAACCGAACTTCTCCCCTTTTCAATATCTTACTCAGTATTTTAACGAGAAACAAATAGATGATTGAAAATGAAGTATTAAAGGTTATTATCTAATCAATTATGTGTTTGTATCATTTTTATCGTATATTTAATGAATTAATAACAATAAACTGGAAATTTACAAAACGTGGAAAAACTGCAAAATATTGCCTAATTCGATGATATTTTGTTTATATCACATAAAGGAAAAAAGAGATGATAAACGTCAAAATATTACTAAGTTCGATGATTTTTAGTACGAAACAAAATGCAAGAAAACTTGCTTAAAATGCAATATTATGCGATATTCTGAGATTTGAAGCCCAATTCACATATCGTGATACTACATGAAATAGTATCAAAGTATTGGTAAAAATGAATATATTTACGTAATATAAAACTACATGAAAAACGTGAAAAAGTCACTATTATACCAAATTTGAGGATTTTAACTTCGAATCATAAAGCGAGGTTTCGTAATATTTAGATCCAACAAAAGACATATGACAATGTTGTTTCCAAAACAAATGATAAAAATCAATTTCTTTTCATTAGAATTATCTAAAATGTTCCTGATTTTCCGTTTATATTACCGATGGAAGATGTACACGAAAAACCGCTCTATTCCGGCTGAAACGTCGATATATGCAATAAAAACAGAACTTCTGTCCTTTTCAATATCTTACTCAGTTTTACTTAATATTTTATTTCTTACTTAATGTTTCTCAACGAGAAACAAATAGATGATTAAAAATGAAGTATTTATGGCTATTATCTAATCAATTATGTGTTTGTATCAAATTTATCGTATATATAATGAATTATCAACAATAAACTGGAAATTCACAAAAACGTGTACAAACAGCAAAATATTGCCTAATTCGATGATATTTCGTTTAACTCACATAAAGGAAAAGGGGATGATAAACGTCAGAATATTGCTAAATTCGATGATGTTTAGTACGAAACAAAAATGCAAGAAAACTTGCTTAAAATACAATATTATGCGAAAATCTGAGATATGAAGGCCAAATCACATATCGTGATACTACATGAAATAGTATCGAAATATTGGTAAAACGAATATATTTACGTAATATCAAACTACATGAAAACGTGAAAAAATCACTATTATTCCAAATTTGTGGATTTTAACTTCGAATCATAGAGCGAGGTTTCGTATTATTTAGATCCAACAAAAGACATATGACAATGTGGTTTCCAATACAAATGATAAAAATCAATTTGTTTTCATTAGAATTAACTAAAATGTTCCTGATTTTACGTTTATATTACCGATGGAAGATGTACACGTAAAACCGCTCTGTTCCGGCTGAAACGTCGATATATGCAATAAAAACAGAACTTCTGCCCTTTTCAATATCTTACTCAGTATTTCAACGAGAAACAAATAGATGATTGAAAATGAAGTATTTAAGTTTATTATCTAATCAATTATGTGTTTGTATCATTTTTATCGTATATTTAATGAATTAATAACAATAAACTGGAAATTTACAAAACGTGGAAAAACTGCAAAATATTGCCTAATTCGATGATATTTTGTTTATATCACATAAAGGAAAAAAGAGATGATAAACGTCAAAATATTACTAAGTTCGATGATTTTTAGTACGAAACAAAATGCAAGAAAACTTGCTTAAAATGCAATATTATGCGATATTCTGAGATTTGAAGCCCAATTCACATATCGTGATACTACATGAAATAGTATCAAAGTATTGGTAAAAATGAATATATTTACGTAATATAAAACTACATGAAAAACGTGAAAAAGTCACTATTATACCAAATTTGAGGATTTTAACTTCGAATCATAAAGCGAGGTTTCGTATTATTTAGATCCAACAAAAGACATATGACAATGTTGTTTCCAATCCAAATGATAAAAATCAATTTGTTTTCATTAGAATTAACTAAAATGTTCCTGATTTTACGTTTATATTACCGATGGAAGATGTACACGTAAAACCGCTCTGTTCCGGCTGAAACGTCGATATATGCAATAAAAACAGAACTTCTGCCCTTTTCAATATCTTACTCAGTATTTCAACGAGAAACAAATAGATGATTGAAAATGAAGTATTTAAGGTTATTATCTAATCAATTATGTGTTTGTATCATTTTTATCGAATATATAATGAATTATCAACAATAAACTGGAAATTCACAAAAACGTGTAAAACAAGCAAAATATTGCCTAATTCGATGATATTTTGTTTAACTCACATAAAGGAAAAGGGGATGATAAACGTCAAAATATTGCTAAATTCGATGATGTTTAGTACGAAACAAAAATGCGAGAAAACTTGCTTAAAATGCAATATTATGCGAAAATCTGAGATATGAAGGCCAAATCACATATCGCGATACTACATGAAATAGTATCGAAATATTGGTAAAAATGAATATATTTACGTAATGTCAAACTACATGAAAACGTGAAAAAATCACTATTTTTCCAAATTTGTGGATTTTAGCTTCGAATCATAGAACGAGGCTTCGTATTATTTAGATCCAACAAAAGACATATGCCAATGTTGTTTCCAATATAAATGATAAAAATCAATGTGTTTTCATTAGAATTAACTAAAATGTTCCTGATTTTCCGTTTATATTACCGATGGAAGATGTACACGTAAAATCGCTCTATTCCGGCTGAAACGTCGATATATGCAATAAAAACCGAACTTCTCCCCTTTTCAATATCTTACTCAGTATTTTAACGAGAAACAAATAGATGATTAAAAATGAAGTATTTATGGCTATTATCTAATCAATTATGTGTTTGTATCATTTTTATCGTATATATAATGAATTATCAACAATAAACTGGAAATTCACAAAAACGTGTAAAAACAGCAAAATATTGCCTAATTCGATGATATTTTGTTTAACTCACATAAAGGAAAAGGGAATGATAAACGTCAGAATATTGCTAAATTTGATGATGTTTAGTACGAAACAAAAATGCAAGAAAACTTGCTTAAAATACAATATTATGCGAAAATCTGAGATATGAAGGCCAAATCACATATCGTGATACTACATGAAATAGTATCGAAATATTGGTAAAAACGAATATATTTACGTAATATCAAACTACATGAAAACGTGAAAAAATCACTATTATTCCAAATTTGTGGATTTTAACTTCGAATCATAGAGCGAGGTTTCGTATTATTTAGATCCAACAAAAGACATATGACAATGTGGTTTCCAATACAAATGATAAAAATCAATTTGTTTTCTTTAGAATTAACTAAAATGTTCCTGATTTTCCGTTTATATTACCGATGGAAGATGTACACGTAAAACCGCTCTATTCCGGCTGAAACGTCGATATATGCAATAAAAACCGAACTTCTCCCCTTTTCAATATCTTACTCAGTATTTTAACGAGAAACAAATAGATGATTAAAAATGAAGTATTTATGGCTATTATCTAATCAATTATGTGTTTGTATCATTTTTATCGTATATATAATGAATTATCAACAATAAACTGGAAATTCACAAAAACGTGTAAAAACAGCAAAATATTGCCTAATTCGATGATATTTTGTTTAACTCACATAAAGGAAAAGGGTAACTTGCTTAAAATGCAATATTATGCGAAAATCTGAGATATGAAGGCCAAATCACATATCGTGATACTACATGAAATAGTATCGAAATATTGGTAAAACCGAATATATTTACGTAATATCAAACTACATGAAAACGTGAAAAAATCACTATTATTCCAAATTTGTGGATTTTAACTTCGAATCATAGAGCGAGGTTTCGTATTATTTAGATCCAACAAAAGACACATGACAATGTGGTTTCCAATACAAATGGTAAAAATCAATTTGTTTTCTTTAGAATTAACTAAAATGTTCCTGATTTTCCGTTTATATTACCGATGGAAGATGTACACGTAAAACCGCTCTATTCCGGCTGAAACGTCGATATATGCAATAAAAACCGAACTTCTCCCCTTTTCAATATCTTACTCAGTATTTTAACGAGAAACAAATAGATGATTGAAAATGAAGTATTTAAGGTTATTATCTAATCAATTATGTGTTTGTATCATTTTTATCGTATATTTAATGAATTAATAACAATAAACTGGAAATTTACAAAACGTGGAAAAACTGCAAAATATTGCCTAATTCGATGATATTTTGTTTATATCACATAAAGGAAAAAAGAGATGATAAACGTCAAAATATTACTAAGTTCGATGATTTTTAGTACGAAACAAAATGCAAGAAAACTTGCTTAAAATGCAATATTATGCGATATTCTGAGATTTGAAGCCCAATTCACATATCGTGATACTACATGAAATAGTATCAAAGTATTGGTAAAAATGAATATATTTACGTAATATAAAACTACATGAAAAACGTGAAAAAGTCACTATTATACCAAATTTGAGGATTTTAACTTCGAATCATAAAGCGAGGTTTCGTATTATTTAGATCCAACAAAAGACATATGACAATGTTGTTTCCAATCCAAATGATAAAAATCAATTTGTTTTCATTAGAATTAACTAAAATGTTCCTGATTTTACGTTTATATTACCGATGGAAGATGTACACGTAAAACCGCTCTGTTCCGGCTGAAACGTCGATATATGCAATAAAACAGAACTTCTGCCCTTTTCAATATCTTACTCAGTATTTCAACGAGAAACAAATAGATGATTGAAAATGAAGTATTTAAGGTTATTATCTAATCAATTATGTGTTTGTATCATTTTTATCGTATATATAATGAATTATCAACAATAAACTGGAAATTCACAAAAACGTGTAAAACAAGCAAAATATTGCCTAATTCGATGATATTTTGTTTAACTCACATAAAGGAAAAGGGGATGATAAACGTCAAAATATTGCTAAATTCGATGATGTTTAGTACGAAACAAAAATGCGAGAAAACTTGCTTAAAATGCAATATTATGCGAAAATCTGAGATATGAAGGCCAAATCACATATCGCGATACTACATGAAATAGTATCGAAATATTGGTAAAAATGAATATATTTACGTAATGTCAAACTACATGAAAACGTGAAAAAATCACTATTTTTCCAAATTTGTGGATTTTAGCTTCGAATCATAGAACGAGGCTTCGTATTATTTAGATCCAACAAAAGACATATGCCAATGTTGTTTCCAATATAAATGATAAAAATCAATGTGTTTTCATTAGAATTAACTAAAATGTTCCTGATTTTCCGTTTATATTACCGATGGAAGATGTACACGTAAAATCGCTCTATTCCAGCTGAAACGTCGATATATGCAATAAAAACCGAACTTCTCCCCTTTTCAATATCTTACTCAGTATTTTAACGAGAAACAAATAGATGATTAAAAATGAAGTATTTATGGCTATTATCTAATCAATTATGTGTTTGTATCATTTTTATCGTATATATAATGAATTATCAACAATAAACTGGAAATTCACAAAAACGTGTAAAAACAGCAAAATATTGCCTAATTCGATGATATTTTGTTTAACTCACATAAAGGAAAAGGGAATGATAAACGTCAGAATATTGCTAAATTTGATGATGTTTAGTACGAAACAAAAATGCAAGAAAACTTGCTTAAAATACAATATTATGCGAAAATCTGAGATATGAAGGCCAAATCACATATCGTGATACTACATGAAATAGTATCGAAATATTGGTAAAAACGAATATATTTACGTAATATCAAACTACATGAAAACGTGAAAAAATCACTATTATTCCAAATTTGTGGATTTTAACTTCGAATCATAGAGCGAGGTTTCGTATTATTTAGATCCAACAAAAGACATATGACAATGTGGTTTCCAATACAAATGATAAAAATCAATTTGTTTTCTTTAGAATTAACTAAAATGTTCCTGATTTTCCGTTTATATTACCGATGGAAGATGTACACGTAAAACCGCTCTATTCCGGCTGAAACGTCGATATATGCAATAAAAACCGAACTTCTCCCCTTTTCAATATCTTACTCAGTATTTTAACGAGAAACAAATAGATGATTGAAAATGAAGTATTAAAGGTTATTATCTAATCAATTATGTGTTTGTATCATTTTTATCGTATATTTAATGAATTAATAACAATAAACTGGAAATTTACAAAACGTGGAAAAACTGCAAAATATTGCCTAATTCGATGATATTTTGTTTATATCACATAAAGGAAAAAAGAGATGATAAACGTCAAAATATTACTAAGTTCGATGATTTTTAGTACGAAACAAAATGCAAGAAAACTTGCTTAAAATGCAATATTATGCGATATTCTGAGATTTGAAGCCCAATTCACATATCGTGATACTACATGAAATAGTATCAAAGTATTGGTAAAAATGAATATATTTACGTAATATAAAACTACATGAAAAACGTGAAAAAGTCACTATTATACCAAATTTGAGGATTTTAACTTCGAATCATAAAGCGAGGTTTCGTAATATTTAGATCCAACAAAAGACATATGACAATGTTGTTTCCAAAACAAATGATAAAAATCAATTTCTTTTCATTAGAATTATCTAAAATGTTCCTGATTTTCCGTTTATATTACCGATGGAAGATGTACACGAAAAACCGCTCTATTCCGGCTGAAACGTCGATATATGCAATAAAAACAGAACTTCTGTCCTTTTCAATATCTTACTCAGTTTTACTTAATATTTTATTTCTTACTTAATGTTTCTCAACGAGAAACAAATAGATGATTAAAAATGAAGTATTTATGGCTATTATCTAATCAATTATGTGTTTGTATCAAATTTATCGTATATATAATGAATTATCAACAATAAACTGGAAATTCACAAAAACGTGTACAAACAGCAAAATATTGCCTAATTCGATGATATTTCGTTTAACTCACATAAAGGAAAAGGGGATGATAAACGTCAGAATATTGCTAAATTCGATGATGTTTAGTACGAAACAAAAATGCAAGAAAACTTGCTTAAAATACAATATTATGCGAAAATCTGAGATATGAAGGCCAAATCACATATCGTGATACTACATGAAATAGTATCGAAATATTGGTAAAAACGAATATATTTACGTAATATCAAACTACATGAAAACGTGAAAAAATCACTATTATTCCAAATTTGTGGATTTTAACTTCGAATCATAGAGCGAGGTTTCGTATTATTTAGATCCAACAAAAGACATATGACAATGTGGTTTCCAATACAAATGATAAAAATCAATTTGTTTTCATTAGAATTAACTAAAATGTTCCTGATTTTACGTTTATATTACCGATGGAAGATGTACACGTAAAACCGCTCTGTTCCGGCTGAAACGTCGATATATGCAATAAAAACAGAACTTCTGCCCTTTTCAATATCTTACTCAGTATTTCAACGAGAAACAAATAGATGATTGAAAATGAAGTATTTAAGTTTATTATCTAATCAATTATGTGTTTGTATCATTTTTAACGTATATTTAATGAATTAATAACAATAAACTGGAAATTTACAAAACGTGGAAAAACTGCAAAATATTGCCTAATTCGATGATATTTTGTTTATATCACATAAAGGAAAAAAGAGATGATAAACGTCAAAATATTACTAAGTTCGATGATTTTTAGTACGAAACAAAATGCAAGAAAACTTGCTTAAAATGCAATATTATGCGATATTCTGAGATATGAAGCCCAATTCACATATCGTGATACTACATGAAATAGTATCAAAGTATTGGTAAAAATGAATATATTTACGTAATATAAAACTACATGAAAAACGTGAAAAAGTCACTATTATACCAAATTTGAGGATTTTAACTTCGAATCATAAAGCGAGGTTTCGTATTATTTAGATCCAACAAAAGACATATGACAATGTTGTTTCCAATCCAAATGATAAAAATCAATTTGTTTTCATTAGAATTAACTAAAATGTTCCTGATTTTACGTTTATATTACCGATGGAAGATGTACACGTAAAACCGCTCTGTTCCGGCTGAAACGTCGATATATGCAATAAAAACCGAACTTCTCCCCTTTTCAATATCTTACTCAGTATTTTAACGAGAAACAAATAGATGATTGAAAATGAAGTATTAAAGGTTATTATCTAATCAATTATGTGTTTGTATCATTTTTATCGTATATTTAATGAATTAATAACAATAAACTGGAAATTTACAAAACGTGGAAAAACTGCAAAATATTGCCTAATTCGATGATATTTTGTTTATATCACATAAAGGAAAAAAGAGATGATAAACGTCAAAATATTAATAAGTTCGATGATTTTTAGTACGAAACAAAATGCAAGAAAACTTGCTTAAAATGCAATATTATGCGATATTCTGAGATTTGAAGCCCAATTCACATATCGTGATACTACATGAAATAGTATCAAAGTATTGGTAAAAATGAATATATTTACGTAATATAAAACTACATGAAAAACGTGAAAAAGTCACTATTATACCAAATTTGAGGATTTTAACTTCGAATCATAAAGCGAGGTTTCGTAATATTTAGATCCAACAAAAGACATATGACAATGTTGTTTCCAAAACAAATGATAAAAATCAATTTCTTTTCATTAGAATTATCTAAAATGTTCCTGATTTTCCGTTTATATTACCGATGGAAGATGTACACGAAAAACCGCTCTATTCCGGCTGAAACGTCGATATATGCAATAAAAACAGAACTTCTGTCCTTTTCAATATCTTACTCAGTTTTACTTAATATTTTATTTCTTACTTAATGTTTCTCAACGAGAAACAAATAGATGATTAAAAATGAAGTATTTATGGCTATTATCTAATCAATTATGTGTTTGTATCAAATTTATCGTATATATAATGAATTATCAACAATAAACTGGAAATTCACAAAAACGTGTACAAACAGCAAAATATTGCCTAATTCGATGATATTTCGTTTAACTCACATAAAGGAAAAGGGGATGATAAACGTCAGAATATTGCTAAATTCGATGATGTTTAGTACGAAACAAAAATGCAAGAAAACTTGCTTAAAATACAATATTATGCGAAAATCTGAGATATGAAGGCCAAATCACATATCGTGATACTACATGAAATAGTATCGAAATATTGGTAAAAACGAATATATTTACGTAATATCAAACTACATGAAAACGTGAAAAAATCACTATTATTCCAAATTTGTGGATTTTAACTTCGAATCATAGAGCGAGGTTTCGTATTATTTAGATCCAACAAAAGACATATGACAATGTGGTTTCCAATACAAATGATAAAAATCAATTTGTTTTCATTAGAATTAACTAAAATGTTCCTGATTTTACGTTTATATTACCGATGGAAGATGTACACGTAAAACCGCTCTGTTCCGGCTGAAACGTCGATATATGCAATAAAAACAGAACTTCTGCCCTTTTCAATATCTTACTCAGTATTTCAACGAGAAACAAATAGATGATTGAAAATGAAGTATTTAAGTTTATTATCTAATCAATTATGTGTTTGTATCATTTTTATCGTATATTTAATGAATTAATAACAATAAACTGGAAATTTACAAAACGTGGAAAAACTGCAAAATATTGCCTAATTCGATGATATTTTGTTTATATCACATAAAGGAAAAAAGAGATGATAAACGTCAAAATATTACTAAGTTCGATGATTTTTAGTACGAAACAAAATGCAAGAAAACTTGCTTAAAATGCAATATTATGCGATATTCTGAGATATGAAGCCCAATTCACATATCGTGATACTACATGAAATAGTATCAAAGTATTGGTAAAAATGAATATATTTACGTAATATAAAACTACATGAAAAACGTGAAAAAGTCACTATTATACCAAATTTGAGGATTTTAACTTCGAATCATAAAGCGAGGTTTCGTATTATTTAGATCCAACAAAAGACATATGACAATGTTGTTTCCAATCCAAATGATAAAAATCAATTTGTTTTCATTAGAATTAACTAAAATGTTCCTGATTTTACGTTTATATTACCGATGGAAGATGTACACGTAAAACCGCTCTGTTCCGGCTGAAACGTCGATATATGCAATAAAAACAGAACTTCTGCCCTTTTCAATATCTTACTCAGTATTTCAACGAGAAACAAATAGATGATTGAAAATGAAGTATTTAAGGTTATTATCTAATCAATTATGTGTTTGTATCATTTTTATCGTATATATAATGAATTATCAACAATAAACTGGAAATTCACAAAAACGTGTAAAACAAGCAAAATATTGCCTAATTCGATGATATTTTGTTTAACTCACATAAAGGAAAAGGGGATGATAAACGTCAAAATATTGCTAAATTCGATGATGTTTAGTACGAAACAAAAATGCGAGAAAACTTGCTTAAAATGCAATATTATGCGAAAATCTGAGATATGAAGGCCAAATCACATATCGCGATACTACATGAAATAGTATCGAAATATTGGTAAAAATGAATATATTTACGTAATGTCAAACTACATGAAAACGTGAAAAAATCACTATTTTTCCAAATTTGTGGATTTTAGCTTCGAATCATAGAACGAGGCTTCGTATTATTTAGATCCAACAAAAGACATATGCCAATGTTGTTTCCAATATAAATGATAAAAATCAATGTGTTTTCATTAGAATTAACTAAAATGTTCCTGATTTTCCGTTTATATTACCGATGGAAGATGTACACGTAAAATCGCTCTATTCCGGCTGAAACGTCGATATATGCAATAAAAACCGAACTTCTCCCCTTTTCAATATCTTACTCAGTATTTTAACGAGAAACAAATAGATGATTAAAAATGAAGTATTTATGGCTATTATCTAATCAATTATGTGTTTGTATCATTTTTATCGTATATATAATGAATTATCAACAATAAACTGGAAATTCACAAAAACGTGTAAAAACAGCAAAATATTGCCTAATTCGATGATATTTTGTTTAACTCACATAAAGGAAAAGGGAATGATAAACGTCAGAATATTGCTAAATTTGATGATGTTTAGTACGAAACAAAAATGCAAGAAAACTTGCTTAAAATACAATATTATGCGAAAATCTGAGATATGAAGGCCAAATCACATATCGTGATACTACATGAAATAGTATCGAAATATTGGTAAAAACGAATATATTTACGTAATATCAAACTACATGAAAACGTGAAAAAATCACTATTATTCCAAATTTGTGGATTTTAACTTCGAATCATAGAGCGAGGTTTCGTATTATTTAGATCCAACAAAAGACATATGACAATGTGGTTTCCAATACAAATGATAAAAATCAATTTGTTTTCTTTAGAATTAACTAAAATGTTCCTGATTTTCCGTTTATATTACCGATGGAAGATGTACACGTAAAACCGCTCTATTCCGGCTGAAACGTCGATATATGCAATAAAAACCGAACTTCTCCCCTTTTCAATATCTTACTCAGTATTTTAACGAGAAACAAATAGATGATTAAAAATGAAGTATTTATGGCTATTATCTAATCAATTATGTGTTTGTATCATTTTTATCGTATATATAATGAATTATCAACAATAAACTGGAAATTCACAAAAACGTGTAAAAACAGCAAAATATTGCCTAATTCGATGATATTTTGTTTAACTCACATAAAGGAAAAGGGTAACTTGCTTAAAATGCAATATTATGCGAAAATCTGAGATATGAAGGCCAAATCACATATCGTGATACTACATGAAATAGTATCGAAATATTGGTAAAAACGAATATATTTACGTAATATCAAACTACATGAAAACGTGAAAAAATCACTATTATTCCAAATTTGTGGATTTTAACTTCGAATCATAGAGCCAGGTTTCGTATTATTTAGATCCAACAAAAGACATATGACAATGTGGTTTCGAATACAAATGATAAAAATCAATTTGTTTTCTTTAGAATTAACTAAAATGTTCCTGATTTTCCGTTTATATTACTGATGGAAGATGTACACGTAAAACCGCTCTATTCCGGCTGAAACGTCGATATATGCAATAAAAACCGAACTTCTCCCCTTTTCAATATCTTACTCAGTATTTTAACGAGAAACAAATAGATGATTGAAAATGAAGTATTTAAGGTTATTATCTAATCAATTATGTGTTTGTATCATTTTTATCGTATATTTAATGAATTAATAACAATAAACTGGAAATTTACAAAACGTGGAAAAACTGCAAAATATTGCCTAATTCGATGATATTTTGTTTATATCACATAAAGGAAAAAAGAGATGATAAACGTCAAAATATTACTAAGTTCGATGATTTTTAGTACGAAACAAAATGCAAGAAAACTTGCTTAAAATGCAATATTATGCGATATTCTGAGATTTGAAGCCCAATTCACATATCGTGATACTACATGAAATAGTATCAAAGTATTGGTAAAAATGAATATATTTACGTAATATAAAACTACATGAAAAACGTGAAAAAGTCACTATTATACCAAATTTGAGGATTTTAACTTCGAATCATAAAGCGAGGTTTCGTATTATTTAGATCCAACAAAAGACATATGACAATGTTGTTTCCAATCCAAATGATAAAAATCAATTTGTTTTCATTAGAATTAACTAAAATGTTCCTGATTTTACGTTTATATTACCGATGGAAGATGTACACGTAAAACCGCTCTGTTCCGGCTGAAACGTCGATATATGCAATAAAAACAGAACTTCTGCCCTTTTCAATATCTTACTCAGTATTTCAACGAGAAACAAATAGATGATTGAAAATGAAGTATTTAAGGTTATTATCTAATCAATTATGTGTTTGTATCATTTTTATCGTATATATAATGAATTATCAACAATAAACTGGAAATTCACAAAAACGTGTAAAACAAGCAAAATATTGCCTAATTCGATGATATTTTGTTTAACTCACATAAAGGAAAAGGGGATGATAAACGTCAAAATATTGCTAAATTCGATGATGTTTAGTACGAAACAAAAATGCGAGAAAACTTGCTTAAAATGCAATATTATGCGAAAATCTGAGATATGAAGGCCAAATCACATATCGCGATACTACATGAAATAGTATCGAAATATTGGTAAAAATGAATATATTTACGTAATGTCAAACTACATGAAAACGTGAAAAAATCACTATTTTTCCAAATTTGTGGATTTTAGCTTCGAATCATAGAACGAGGCTTCGTATTATTTAGATCCAACAAAAGACATATGCCAATGTTGTTTCCAATATAAATGATAAAAATCAATGTGTTTTCATTAGAATTAACTAAAATGTTCCTGATTTTCCGTTTATATTACCGATGGAAGATGTACACGTAAAATCGCTCTATTCCGGCTGAAACGTCGATATATGCAATAAAAACCGAACTTCTCCCCTTTTCAATATCTTACTCAGTATTTTAACGAGAAACAAATAGATGATTAAAAATGAAGTATTTATAGCTATTATCTAATCAATTATGTGTTTGTATCATTTTTATCGTATATATAATGAATTATCAACAATAAACTGGAAATTCACAAAAACGTGTAAAAACAGCAAAATATTGCCTAATTCGATGATATTTTGTTTAACTCACATAAAGGAAAAGGGAATGATAAACGTCAGAATATTGCTAAATTTGATGATGTTTAGTACGAAACAAAAATGCAAGAAAACTTGCTTAAAATACAATATTATGCGAAAATCTGAGATATGAAGGCCAAATCACATATCGTGATACTACATGAAATAGTATCGAAATATTGGTAAAAACGAATATATTTACGTAATATCAAACTACATGAAAACGTGAAAAAATCACTATTATTCCAAATTTGTGGATTTTAACTTCGAATCATAGAGCGAGGTTTCGTATTATTTAGATCCAACAAAAGACATATGACAATGTGGTTTCCAATACAAATGATAAAAATCAATTTGTTTTCTTTAGAATTAACTAAAATGTTCCTGATTTTCCGTTTATATTACCGATGGAAGATGTACACGTAAAACCGCTCTATTCCGGCTGAAACGTCGATATATGCAATAAAAACCGAACTTCTCCCCTTTTCAATATCTTACTCAGTATTTTAACGAGAAACAAATAGATGATTGAAAATGAAGTATTAAAGGTTATTATCTAATCAATTATGTGTTTGTATCATTTTTATCGTATTTTTAATGAATTAATAACAATAAACTGGAAATTTACAAAACGTGGAAAAACTGCAAAATATTGCCTAATTCGATGATATTTTGTTTATATCACATAAAGGAAAAAAGAGATGATAAACGTCAAAATATTACTAAGTTCGATGATTTTTAGTACGAAACAAAATGCAAGAAAACTTGCTTAAAATGCAATATTATGCGATATTCTGAGATTTGAAGCCCAATTCACATATCGTGATACTACATGAAATAGTATCAAAGTATTGGTAAAAATGAATATATTTACGTAATATAAAACTACATGAAAAACGTGAAAAAGTCACTATTATACCAAATTTGAGGATTTTAACTTCGAATCATAAAGCGAGGTTTCGTAATATTTAGATCCAACAAAAGACATATGACAATGTTGTTTCCAATCCAAATGATAAAAATCAATTTGTTTTCATTAGAATTATCTAAAATGTTCCTGATTTTCCGTTTATATTACCGATGGAAGATGTACACGAAAAACCGCTCTATTCCGGCTGAAACGTCGATATATGCAATAAAAACAGAACTTCTGTCCTTTTCAATATCTTACTCAGTTTTACTTAATATTTTATTTCTTACTTAATGTTTCTCAACGAGAAACAAATAGATGATTAAAAATGAAGTATTTATGGCTATTATCTAATCAATTATGTGTTTGTATCAAATTTATCGTATATATAATGAATTATCAAGAATAAACTGGAAATTCACAAAAACGTGTACAAACAGCAAAATATTGCCTAATTCGATGATATTTCGTTTAACTCACATAAAGGAAAAGGGGATGATAAACGTCAGAATATTGCTAAATTCGATGATGTTTAGTACGAAACAAAAATGCAAGAAAACTTGCTTAAAATACAATATTATGCGAAAATCTGAGATATGAAGGCCAAATCACATATCGTGATACTACATGAAATAGTATCGAAATATTGGTAAAAACGAATATATTTACGTAATATCAAACTACATGAAAACGTGAAAAAATCACTATTATTCCAAATTTGTGGATTTTTAACTTCGAATCATAGAGCCAGGTTTCGTATTATTTAGATCCAACAAAAGACATATGACAATGTGGTTTCGAATACAAATGATAAAAATCAATTTGTTTTCTTTAGAATTAACTAAAATGTTCCTGATTTTCCGTTTATATTACTGATGGAAGATGTACACGTAAAACCGCTCTATTCCGGCTGAAACGTCGATATATGCAATAAAAACCGAACTTCTCCCCTTTTCAATATCTTACTCAGTATTTTAACGAGAAACAAATAGATGATTGAAAATGAAGTATTTAAGGTTATTATCTAATCAATTATGTGTTTGTATCTTTTTATCGTATATTATATGAATTATTACCATTAAACTGAAAATTCGCAAAAACGTGCAAAAACTGCAAAATATTGCCTAATTCGATGATATTTTGTTTAAATCACATAAAGGAAAAGGGGATGATAAACGTCAAAATATTGCTAAATTCGATGATGTTTAGTACGAAACAAAAATGCAAGAAAACTTGCTTAAAATGCAATATTATGCGGAAATCTGATATATGAAGGCCAAATCACATATCGTGATACTACATGAAATAGTATCGAAATATTGGTAAAAATGAATATATTTACGTAATATCAAACTACATGAAAACGTGAAAAAATCACTATTATTCCAAATTTGTGGATTTTAACTTCGAATCATAGAGCGAGGTTTCGTATTATTTAGATCCAACAAAAGACATATGACAATGTGGTTTCCAATACAAATGATAAAAATCAATTTGTTTTCATTAGAATTAACTAAAATGTTCCTGATTTTACGTTTATATTACCGATGGAAGATGTACACGTAAAACCGCTCTGTTCCGGCTGAAACGTCGATATATGCAATAAAAACAGAACTTCTGCCCTTTTCAATATCTTACTCAGTATTTCAACGAGAAACAAATAGATGATTGAAAATGAAGTATTTAAGGTTATTATCTAATCAATTATGTGTTTGTATCATTTTTATCGTATATTTAATGAATTAATAACAATAAACTGGAAATTTACAAAACGTGGAAAAACTGCAAAATATTGCCTAATTCGATGATATTTTGTTTATATCACATAAAGGAAAAAAGAGATGATAAACGTCAAAATATAACTAAGTTCGATGATTTTTAGTACGAAACAAAATGCAAGAAAACTTGCTTAAAATGCAATATTATGCGATATTCTGAGATTTGAAGCCCAATTCACATATCGTGATACTACATGAAATAGTATCAAAGTATTGGTAAAAATGAATATATTTACGTAATATAAAACTACATGAAAAACGTGAAAAAGTCACTATTATACCAAATTTGAGGATTTTAACTTCGAATCATAAAGCGAGGTTTCGTATTATTTAGATCCAACAAAAGACATATGACAATGTTGTTTCCAATCCAAATGATAAAAATCAATTTGTTTTCATTAGAATTAACTAAAATGTTCCTGATTTTACGTTTATATTACCGATGGAAGATGTACACGTAAAACCGCTCTGTTCCGGCTGAAACGTCGATATATGCAATAAAAACAGAACTTCTGCCCTTTTCAATATCTTACTCAGTATTTCAACGAGAAACAAATAGATGATTGAAAATGAAGTATTTAAGGTTATTATCTAATCAATTATGTGTTTGTATCATTTTTATCGTATATATAATGAATTATCAACAATAAACTGGAAATTCACAAAAACGTGTAAAACAAGCAAAATATTGCCTAATTCGATGATATTTTGTTTAACTCACATAAAGGAAAAGGGGATGATAAACGTCAAAATATTGCTAAATTCGATGATGTTTAGTACGAAACAAAAATGCGAGAAAACTTGCTTAAAATGCAATATTATGCGAAAATCTGAGATATGAAGGCCAAATCACATATCGCGATACTACATGAAATAGTATCGAAATATTGGTAAAAATGAATATATTTACGTAATGTCAAACTACATGAAAACGTGAAAAAATCACTATTTTTCCAAATTTGTGGATTTTAGCTTCGAATCATAGAACGAGGCTTCGTATTATTTAGATCCAACAAAAGACATATGCCAATGTTGTTTCCAATATAAATGATAAAAATCAATGTGTTTTCATTAGAATTAACTAAAATGTTCCTGATTTTCCGTTTATATTACCGATGGAAGATGTACACGTAAAATCGCTCGATTCCGGCTGAAACGTCGATATATGCAATAAAAACCGAACTTCTCCCCTTTTCAATATCTTACTCAGTATTTTAACGAGAAACAAATAGATGATTAAAAATGAAGTATTTATGGCTATTATCTAATCAATTATGTGTTTGTATCATTTTTATCGTATATATAATGAATTATCAACAATAAACTGGAAATTCACAAAAACGTGTAAAAACAGCAAAATATTGCCTAATTCGATGATATTTTGTTTAACTCACATAAAGGAAAAGGGAATGATAAACGTCAGAATATTGCTAAATTTGATGATGTTTAGTACGAAACAAAAATGCAAGAAAACTTGCTTAAAATACAATATTATGCGAAAATCTGAGATATGAAGGCCAAGTCACATATCGTGATACTACATGAAATAGTATCGAAATATTGGTAAAAACGAATATATTTACGTAATATCAAACTACATGAAAACGTGAAAAAATCACTATTATTCCAAATTTGTGGATTTTAACTTCGAATCATAGAGCGAGGTTTCGTATTATTTAGATCCAACAAAAGACATATGACAATGTGGTTTCCAATACAAATGATAAAAATCAATTTGTTTTCTTTAGAATTAACTAAAATGTTCCTGATTTTCCGTTTATATTACCGATGGAAGATGTACACGTAAAACCGCTCTATTCCGGCTGAAACGTCGATATATGCAATAAAAACCGAACTTCTCCCCTTTTCAATATCTTACTCAGTATTTTAACGAGAAACAAATAGATGATTGAAAATGAAGTATTAAAGGTTATTATCTAATCAATTATGTGTTTGTATCATTTTTATCGTATTTTTAATGAATTAATAACAATAAACTGGAAATTTACAAAACGTGGAAAAACTGCAAAATATTGCCTAATTCGATGATATTTTGTTTATATCACATAAAGGAAAAAAGAGATGATAAACGTCAAAATATTACTAAGTTCGATGATTTTTAGTACGAAACAAAATGCAAGAAAACTTGCTTAAAATGCAATATTATGCGATATTCTGAGATTTGAAGCCCAATTCACATATCGTGATACTACATGAAATAGTATCAAAGTATTGGTAAAAATGAATATATTTACGTAATATAAAACTACATGAAAAACGTGAAAAAGTCACTATTATACCAAATTTGAGGATTTTAACTTCGAATCATAAAGCGAGGTTTCGTAATATTTAGATCCAACAAAAGACATATGACAATGTTGTTTCCAATCCAAATGATAAAAATCAATTTGTTTTCATTAGAATTATCTAAAATGTTCCTGATTTTCCGTTTATATTACCGATGGAAGATGTACACGAAAAACCGCTCTATTCCGACTGAAACGTCGATATATGCAATAAAAACAGAACTTCTGTCCTTTTCAATATCTTACTCAGTTTTACTTAATATTTTATTTCTTACTTAATGTTTCTCAACGAGAAACAAATAGATGATTAAAAATGAAGTATTTATGGCTATTATCTAATCAATTATGTGTTTGTATCAAATTTATCGTATATATAATGAATTATCAAGAATAAACTGGAAATTCACAAAAACGTGTACAAACAGCAAAATATTGCCTAATTCGATGATATTTCGTTTAACTCACATAAAGGAAAAGGGGATGATAAACGTCAGAATATTGCTAAATTCGATGATGTTTAGTACGAAACAAAAATGCAAGAAAACTTGCTTAAAATACAATATTATGCGAAAATCTGAGATATGAAGGCCAAATCACATATCGTGATACTACATGAAATAGTATCGAAATATTGGTAAAAACGAATATATTTACGTAATATCAAACTACATGAAAACGTGAAAAAATCACTATTATTCCAAATTTGTGGATTTTTAACTTCGAATCATAGAGCCAGGTTTCGTATTATTTAGATCCAACAAAAGACATATGACAATGTGGTTTCGAATACAAATGATAAAAATCAATTTGTTTTCTTTAGAATTAACTAAAATGTTCCTGATTTTCCGTTTATATTACTGATGGAAGATGTACACGTAAAACCGCTCTATTCCGGCTGAAACGTCGATATATGCAATAAAAACCGAACTTCTCCCCTTTTCAATATCTTACTCAGTATTTTAACGAGAAACAAATAGATGATTGAAAATGAAGTATTTAAGGTTATTATCTAATCAATTATGTGTTTGTATCTTTTTATCGTATATTATATGAATTATTACCATTAAACTGAAAATTCGCAAAAACGTGCAAAAACTGCAAAATATTGCCTAATTCGATGATATTTTGTTTAAATCACATAAAGGAAAAGGGGATGATAAACGTCAAAATATTGCTAAATTCGATGATGTTTAGTACGAAACAAAAATGCAAGAAAACTTGCTTAAAATGCAATATTATGCGGAAATCTGATATATGAAGGCCAAATCACATATCGTGATACTACATGAAATAGTATCGAAATATTGGTAAAAATGAATATATTTACGTAATATCAAACTACATGAAAACGTGAAAAAATCACTATTATTCCAAATTTGTGGATTTTAACTTCGAATCATAGAGCGAGGTTTCGTATTATTTAGATCCAACAAAAGACATATGACAATGTGGTTTCCAATACAAATGATAAAAATCAATTTGTTTTCATTAGAATTAACTAAAATGTTCCTGATTTTACGTTTATATTACCGATGGAAGATGTACACGTAAAACCGCTCTGTTCCGGCTGAAACGTCGATATATGCAATAAAAACAGAACTTCTGCCCTTTTCAATATCTTACTCAGTATTTCAACGAGAAACAAATAGATGATTGAAAATGAAGTATTTAAGGTTATTATCTAATCAATTATGTGTTTGTATCATTTTTATCGTATATTTAATGAATTAATAACAATAAACTGGAAATTTACAAAACGTGGAAAAACTGCAAAATATTGCCTAATTCGATGATATTTTGTTTATATCACATAAAGGAAAAAGGAGATGATAAACGTCAAAATATTACTAAGTTCGATGATTTTTAGTACGAAACAAAATGCAAGAAAACTTGCTTAAAATGCAATATTATGCGATATTCTGAGATTTGAAGCCCAATTCACATATCGTGATACTACATGAAATAGTATCAAAGTATTGGTAAAAATGAATATATTTACGTAATATAAAACTACATGAAAAACGTGAAAAAGTCACTATTATACCAAATTTGAGGATTTTAACTTCGAATCATAAAGCGAGGTTTCGTATTATTTAGATCCAACAAAAGACATATGACAATGTTGTTTCCAATCCAAATGATAAAAATCAATTTGTTTTCATTAGAATTAACTAAAATGTTCCTGATTTTACGTTTATATTACCGATGGAAGATGTACACGTAAAACCGCTCTGTTCCGGCTGAAACGTCGATATATGCAATAAAAACAGAACTTCTGCCCTTTTCAATATCTTACTCAGTATTTCAACGAGAAACAAATAGATGATTGAAAATGAAGTATTTAAGGTTATTATCTAATCAATTATGTGTTTGTATCATTTTTATCGTATATATAATGAATTATCAACAATAAACTGGAAATTCACAAAAACGTGTAAAACAAGCAAAATATTGCCTAATTCGATGATATTTTGTTTAACTCACATAAAGGAAAAGGGGATGATAAACGTCAAAATATTGCTAAATTCGATGATGTTTAGTACGAAACAAAAATGCGAGAAAACTTGCTTAAAATGCAATATTATGCGAAAATCTGAGATATGAAGGCCAAATCACATATCGCGATACTACATGAAATAGTATCGAAATATTGGTAAAAATGAATATATTTACGTAATGTCAAACTACATGAAAACGTGAAAAAATCACTATTTTTCCAAATTTGTGGATTTTAGCTTCGAATCATAGAACGAGGCTTCGTATTATTTAGATCCAACAAAAGACATATGCCAATGTTGTTTCCAATATAAATGATAAAAATCAATGTGTTTTCATTAGAATTAACTAAAATGTTCCTGATTTTCCGTTTATATTACCGATGGAAGATGTACACGTAAAATCGCTCGATTCCGGCTGAAACGTCGATATATGCAATAAAAACCGAACTTCTCCCCTTTTCAATATCTTACTCAGTATTTTAACGAGAAACAAATAGATGATTAAAAATGAAGTATTTATGGCTATTATCTAATCAATTATGTGTTTGTATCATTTTTATCGTATATATAATGAATTATCAACAATAAACTGGAAATTCACAAAAACGTGTAAAAACAGCAAAATATTGCCTAATTCGATGATATTTTGTTTAACTCACATAAAGGAAAAGGGAATGATAAACGTCAGAATATTGCTAAATTTGATGATGTTTAGTACGAAACAAAAATGCAAGAAAACTTGCTTAAAATACAATATTATGCGAAAATCTGAGATATGAAGGCCAAGTCACATATCGTGATACTACATGAAATAGTATCGAAATATTGGTAAAAACGAATATATTTACGTAATATCAAACTACATGAAAACGTGAAAAAATCACTATTATTCCAAATTTGTGGATTTTAACTTCGAATCATAGAGCGAGGTTTCGTATTATTTAGATCCAACAAAAGACATATGACAATGTGGTTTCCAATACAAATGATAAAAATCAATTTGTTTTCTTTAGAATTAACTAAAATGTTCCTGATTTTCCGTTTATATTACCGATGGAAGATGTACACGTAAAACCGCTCTATTCCGGCTGAAACGTCGATATATGCAATAAAAACCGAACTTCTCCCCTTTTCAATATCTTACTCAGTATTTTAACGAGAAACAAATAGATGATTGAAAATGAAGTATTAAAGGTTATTATCTAATCAATTATGTGTTTGTATCATTTTTATCGTATATTTAATGAATTAATAACAATAAACTGGAAATTTACAAAACGTGGAAAAACTGCAAAATATTGCCTAATTCGATGATATTTTGTTTATATCACATAAAGGAAAAAAGAGATGATAAACGTCAAAATATTACTAAGTTCGATGATTTTTAGTACGAAACAAAATGCAAGAAAACTTGCTTAAAATGCAATATTATGCGCTATTCTGAGATTTGAAGCCCAATTCACATATTGTGATACTACATGACATTTTTATCAAAGTATTGGTAAAAATGAATATATTTACGTAATATAAAACTACATGAAAAACGTGAAAAAGTCACTATTATACCAAATTTGAGGATTTTAACTTCGAATCATAAAGCGAGGTTTCGTAATATTTAGATCCAACAAAAGACATATGACAATGTTGTTTCCAATCCAAATGATAAAAATCAATTTGTTTTCATTAGAATTATCTAAAATGTTCCTGATTTTCCGTTTATATTACCGATGGAAGATGTACACGAAAAACCGCTCTATTCCGGCTGAAACGTCGATATATGCAATAAAAACAGAACTTCTGTCCTTTTCAATATCTTACTCAGTTTTACTTAATATTTTATTTCTTACTTAATGTTTCTCAACGAGAAACAAATAGATGATTAAAAATGAAGTATTTATGGCTATTATCTAATCAATTATGTGTTTGTATCAAATTTATCGTATATATAATGAATTATCAACAATAAACTGGAAATTCACAAAAACGTGTACAAACAGCAAAATATTGCCTAATTCGATGATATTTCGTTTAACTCACATAAAGGAAAAGGGGATGATAAACGTCAGAATATTGCTAAATTCGATGATGTTTAGTACGAAACAAAAATGCAAGAAAACTTGCTTAAAATACAATATTATGCGAAAATCTGAGATATGAAGGCCAAATCACATATCGTGATACTACATGAAATAGTATCGAAATATTGGTAAAAACGAATATATTTACGTAATATCAAACTACATGAAAACGTGAAAAAATCACTATTATTCCAAATTTGTGGATTTTAACTTCGAATCATAGAGCCAGGTTTCGTATTATTTAGATCCAACAAAAGACATATGACAATGTGGTTTCGAATACAAATGATAAAAATCAATTTGTTTTCTTTAGAATTAACTAAAATGTTCCTGATTTTCCGTTTATATTACTGATGGAAGATGTACACGTAAAACCGCTCTATTCCGGCTGAAACGTCGATATATGCAATAAAAACCGAACTTCTCCCCTTTTCAATATCTTACTCAGTATTTTAACGAGAAACAAATAGATGATTGAAAATGAAGTATTTAAGGTTATTATCTAATCAATTATGTGTTTGTATCATTTTTATCGTATATTTAATGAATTAATAACAATAAACTGGAAATTTACAAAACGTGGAAAAACTGCAAAATATTGCCTAATTCGATGATATTTTGTTTATATCACATAAAGGAAAAAAGAGATGATAAACGTCAAAATATTACTAAGTTCGATGATTTTTAGTACGAAACAAAATGCAAGAAAACTTGCTTAAAATGCAATATTATGCGATATTCTGAGATTTGAAGCCCAATTCACATATCGTGATACTACATGAAATAGTATCAAAGTATTGGTAAAAATGAATATATTTACGAAATATAAAACTACATGAAAAACGTGAAAAAGTCACTATTATACCAAATTTGAGGATTTTAACTTCGAATCATAAAGCGAGGTTTCGTATTATTTAGATCCAACAAAAGACATATGACAATGTTGTTTCCAATCCAAATGATAAAAATCAATTTGTTTTCATTAGAATTAACGAAAATGTTCCTGATTTTACGTTTATATTACCGATGGAAGATGTACACGTAAAACCGCTCTGTTCCGGCTGAAACGTCGATATATGCAATAAAAACAGAACTTCTGCCCTTTTCAATATCTTACTCAGTATTTCAACGAGAAACAAATAGATGATTGAAAATGAAGTATTTAAGGTTATTATCTAATCAATTATGTGTTTGTATCATTTTTATCGTATATATAATGAATTATCAACAATAAACTGGAAATTCACAAAAACGTGTAAAACAAGCAAAATATTGCCTAATTCGATGATATTTTGTTTAACTCACATAAAGGAAAAGGGGATGATAAACGTCAAAATATTGCTAAATTCGATGATGTTTAGTACGAAACAAAAATGCGAGAAAACTTGCTTAAAATGCAATATTATGCGAAAATCTGAGATATGAAGGCCAAATCACATATCGCGATATTACATGAAATAGTATCGAAATATTGGTAAAAATGAATATATTTACGTAATGTCAAACTACATGAAAACGTGAAAAAATCACTATTTTTCCAAATTTGTGGATTTTAGCTTCGAATCATAGAACGAGGCTTCGTATTATTTAGATCCAACAAAAGACATATGCCAATGTTGTTTCCAATATAAATGATAAAAATCAATGTGTTTTCATTAGAATTAACTAAAATGTTCCTGATTTTCCGTTTATATTACCGATGGAAGATGTACACGTAAAATCGCTCGATTCCGGCTGAAACGTCGATATATGCAATAAAAACCGAACTTCTCCCCTTTTCAATATCTTACTCAGTATTTTAACGAGAAACAAATAGATGATTAAAAATGAAGTATTTATGGCTATTATCTAATCAATTATGTGTTTGTATCATTTTTATCGTATATATAATGAATTATCAACAATAAACTGGAAATTCACAAAAACGTGTAAAAACAGCAAAATATTGCCTAATTCGATGATATTTTGTTTAACTCACATAAAGGAAAAGGGAATGATAAACGTCAGAATATTGCTAAATTTGATGATGTTTAGTACGAAACAAAAATGCAAGAAAACTTGCTTAAAATACAATATTATGCGAAAATCTGAGATATGAAGGCCAAATCACATATCGTGATACTACATGAAATAGTATCGAAATATTGGTAAAAACGAATATATTTACGTAATATCAAACTACATGAAAACGTGAAAAAATCACTATTATTCCAAATTTGTGGATTTTAACTTCGAATCATAGAGCGAGGTTTCGTATTATTTAGATCCAACAAAAGACATATGACAATGTGGTTTCCAATACAAATGATAAAAATCAATTTGTTTTCTTTAGAATTAACTAAAATGTTCCTGATTTTCCGTTTATATTACCGATGGAAGATGTACACGTAAAACCGCTCTATTCCGGCTGAAACGTCGATATATGCAATAAAAACCGAACTTCTCCCCTTTTCAATATCTTACTCAGTATTTTAACGAGAAACAAATAGATGATTGAAAATGAAGTATTAAAGGTTATTATCTAATCAATTATGTGTTTGTATAATTTTTATCGTATATTTAATGAATTAATAACAATAAACTGGAAATTTACAAAACGTGGAAAAACTGCAAAATATTGCCTAATTCGATGATATTTTGTTTATATCACATAAAGGAAAAAAGAGATGATAAACGTCAAAATATTACTAAGTTCGATGATTTTTAGTACGAAACAAAATGCAAGAAAACTTGCTTAAAATGCAATATTATGCGATATTCTGAGATTTGAAGCCCAATTCACATATCGTGATACTACATGAAATAGTATCAAAGTATTGGTAAAAATGAATATATTTACGTAATATAAAACTACATGAAAAACGTGAAAAAGTCACTATTATACCAAATTTGAGGATTTTAACTTCGAATCATAAAGCGAGGTTTCGTAATATTTAGATCCAACAAAAGACATATGACAATGTTGTTTCCAATCCAAATGATAAAAATCAATTTGTTTTCATTAGAATTATCTAAAATGTTCCTGATTTTCCGTTTATATTACCGATGGAAGATGTACACGAAAAACCGCTCTATTCCGGCTGAAACGTCGATATATGCAATAAAAACAGAACTTCTGTCCTTTTCAATATCTTACTCAGTTTTACCTAATATTTTATTTCTTACTTAATGTTTCTCAACGAGAAACAAATTGATGATTAAAAATGAAGTATTTATGGCTATTATCTAATCAATTATGTGTTTGTATCAAATTTATCGTATATATAATGAATTATCAACAATAAACTGGAAATTCACAAAAACGTGTACAAACAGCAAAATATTGCCTAATTCGATGATATTTCGTTTAACTCACATAAAGGAAAAGGGGATGATAAACGTCAGAATATTGCTAAATTCGATGATGTTTAGTACGAAACAAAAATGCAAGAAAACTTGCTTAAAATACAATATTATGCGAAAATCTGAGATATGAAGGCCAAATCACATATCGTGATACTACATGAAATAGTATCGAAATATTGGTAAAAACGAATATATTTACGTAATATCAAACTACATGAAAACGTGAAAAAATCACTATTATTCCAAATTTGTGGATTTTAACTTCGAATCATAGAGCCAGGTTTCGTATTATTTAGATCCAACAAAAGACATATGACAATGTGGTTTCGAATACAAATGATAAAAATCAATTTGTTTTCTTTAGAATTAACTAAAATGTTCCTGATTTTCCGTTTATATTACTGATGGAAGATGTACACGTAAAACCGCTCTATTCCGGCTGAAACGTCGATATATGCAATAAAAACCGAACTTCTCCCCTTTTCAATATCTTACTCAGTATTTTAACGAGAAACAAATAGATGATTGAAAATGAAGTATTTAAGGTTATTATCTAATCAATTATGTGTTTGTATCTTTTTATCGTATATTATATGAATTATTACCATTAAACTGAAAATTCGCAAAAACGTGCAAAAACTGCAAAATATTGCCTAATTCGATGATATTTTGTTTAAATCACATAAAGGAAAAGGGGATGATAAACGTCAAAATATTGCTAAATTCGATGATGTTTAGTACGAAACAAAAATGCATGAAAACTTGCTTAAAATGCAATATTATGCGGAAATCTGATATATGAAGGCCAAATCACATATCGTGATACTACATGAAATAGTATCGAAATATTGGTAAAAATGAATATATTTACGTAATATCAAACTACATGAAAACGTGAAAAAATCACTATTATTCCAAATTTGTGGATTTTAACTTCGAATCATAAAGCGAGGTTTCGTATTATTTAGATCCAACAAAAGACATATGACAATGTTGTTTCCAATCCAAATGATAAAAATCAATGTGTTTTCATTAGAATTAACTAAAATGTTCCTGATTTTCCGTTTATATTACCGATGGAAGATGTACACGTAAAATCGCTCTATTCCGGCTGAAACGTCGATATATGCAATAAAAACCGAACTTCTTCCCTTTTCAATATCTTACTCAGTATTTTAACGAGAAACAAATAGATGATTGAAAATGAAGTATTTAAGGTTATTATCTAATCAATTATGTGTTTGTATCATTTTTATCGTATATATAATGAATTATCAACAATAAACTGGAAATTCACAAAAACGTGTAAAACAAGCAAAATATTGCCTAATTCGATGATATTTTGTTTAACTCACATAAAGGAAAAGGGGATGATAAACGTCAAAATATTGCTAAATTCGATGATGTTTAGTACGAAACAAAAATGCAAGAAAACTTGCTTAAAATGCAATATTATGCGAAAATCTGAGATATGAAGGCCAAATCACATATCGCGATACTACATGAAATAGTATCGAAATATTGGTAAAAATGAATATATTTACGTAATGTCAAACTACATGAAAACGTGAAAAAATCACTATTTTTCCAAATTTGTGGATTTTAGCTTCGAATCATAGAACGAGGCTTCGTATTATTTAGATCCAACAAAAGACATATGCCAATGTTGTTTCCAATATAAATGATAAAAATCAATGTGTTTTCATTAGAATTAACTAAAATGTTCCTGATTTTCCGTTTATATTACCGATGGAAGATGTACACGTAAAATCGCTCGATTCCGGCTGAAACGTCGATATATGCAATAAAAACCGAACTTCTCCCCTTTTCAATATCTTACTCAGTATTTTAACGAGAAACAAAAAGATGATTAAAAATGAAGTATTTATGGCTATTATCTAATCAATTATGTGTTTGTATCAAATTTATCGTATATATAATGAATTATCAACAATAAACTGGAAATTCACAAAAACGTGTACAAACAGCAAAATATTGCCTAATTCGATGATATTTCGTTTAACTCACATAAAGGAAAAGGGGATGATAAACGTCAGAATATTGCTAAATTCGATGATGTTTAGTACGAAACAAAAATGCAAGAAAACTTGCTTAAAATACAATATTATGCGAAAATCTGAGATATGAAGGCCAAATCACATATCGTGATACTACATGAAATAGTATCGAAATATTGGTAAAAACGAATATATTTACGTAATATCAAACTACATGAAAACGTGAAAAAATCACTATTATTCCAAATTTGTGGATTTTAACTTCGAATCATAGAGCCAGGTTTCGTATTATTTAGATCCAACAAAAGACATATGACAATGTGGTTTCGAATACAAATGATAAAAATCAATTTGTTTTCTTTAGAATTAACTAAAATGTTCCTGATTTTCCGTTTATATTACTGATGGAAGATGTACACGTAAAACCGCTCTATTCCGGCTGAAACGTCGATATATGCAATAAAAACCGAACTTCTCCCCTTTTCAATATCTTACTCAGTATTTTAACGAGAAACAAATAGATGATTGAAAATGAAGTATTTAAGGTTATTATCTAATCAATTATGTGTTTGTATCTTTTTATCGTATATTATATGAATTATTACCATTAAACTGAAAATTCGCAAAAACGTGCAAAAACTGCAAAATATTGCCTAATTCGATGATATTTTGTTTAAATCACATAAAGGAAAAGGGGATGATAAACGTCAAAATATTGCTAAATTCGATGATGTTTAGTACGAAACAAAAATGCATGAAAACTTGCTTAAAATGCAATATTATGCGGAAATCTGATATATGAAGGCCAAATCACATATCGTGATACTACATGAAATAGTATCGAAATATTGGTAAAAATGAATATATTTACGTAATATCAAACTACATGAAAACGTGAAAAAATCACTATTATTCCAAATTTGTGGATTTTAACTTCGAATCATAAAGCGAGGTTTCGTATTATTTAGATCCAACAAAAGACATATGACAATGTTGTTTCCAATCCAAATGATAAAAATCAATGTGTTTTCATTAGAATTAACTAAAATGTTCCTGATTTTCCGTTTATATTACCGATGGAAGATGTACACGTAAAATCGCTCTATTCCGGCTGAAACGTCGATATATGCAATAAAAACCGAACTTCTTCCCTTTTCAATATCTTACTCAGAATTTTAACGAGAAACAAATAGATGATTGAAAATGAAGTATTTAAGGTTATTATCTAATCAATTATGTGTTTGTATCATTTTTATCGTATATATAATGAATTATCAACAATAAACTGGAAATTCACAAAAACGTGTAAAACAAGCAAAATATTGCCTAATTCGATGATATTTTGTTTAACTCACATAAAGGAAAAGGGGATGATAAACGTCAAAATATTGCTAAATTCGATGATGTTTAGTACGAAACAAAAATGCAAGAAAACTTGCTTAAAATGCAATATTATGCGAAAATCTGAGATATGAAGGCCAAATCACATATCGCGATACTACATGAAATAGTATCGAAATATTGGTAAAAATGAATATATTTACGTAATGTCAAACTACATGAAAACGTGAAAAAATCACTATTTTTCCAAATTTGTGGATTTTAGCTTCGAATCATAGAACGAGGCTTCGTATTATTTAGATCCAACAAAAGACATATGCCAATGTTGTTTCCAATATAAATGATAAAAATCAATGTGTTTTCATTAGAATTAACTAAAATGTTCCTGATTTTCCGTTTATATTACCGATGGAAGATGTACACGTAAAATCGCTCGATTCCGGCTGAAACGTCGATATATGCAATAAAAACCGAACTTCTCCCCTTTTCAATATCTTACTCAGTATTTTAACGAGAAACAAATAGATGATTAAAAATGAAGTATTTATGGCTATTATCTAATCAATTATGTGTTTGTATCATTTTTATCGTATATATAATGAATTAACAACAATAAACTGGAAATTCACAAAAACGTGTAAAAACAGCAAAATATTGCCTAATTCGATGATATTTTGTTTAACTCACATAAAGGAAAAGGGAATGATAAACGTCAGAATATTGCTAAATTCGATGATGTTTAGTACGAAACAAAAATGCAAGAAAACTTGCTTAAAATACAATATTATGCGAAAATCTGAGATATGAAGGCCAAATCACATATCGTGATACTACATGAAATAGTATCGAAATATTGGTAAAAACGAATATATTTACGTAATATCAAACTACATGAAAACGTGAAAAAATCACTATTATTCCAAATTTGTGGATTTTAACTTCGAATCATAGAGCGAGGTTTCGTATTATTTAGATCCAACAAAAGACATATGACAATGTGGTTTCCAATACAAATGATAAAAATCAATTTGTTTTCTTTAGAATTAACTAAAATGTTCCTGATTTTCCGTTTATATTACCGATGGAAGATGTACACGTAAAACCGCTCTATTCCGGCTGAAACGTCGATATATGCAATAAAAACCGAACTTCTCCCCTTTTCAATATCTTACTCAGTATTTTAACGAGAAACAAATAGATGATTGAAAATGAAGTATTTAAGGTTATTATCTAATCAATTATGTGTTTGTATCATTTTTATCGTATATTTAATGAATTAATAACAATAAACTGGAAATTTACAAAACGTGGAAAAACTGCAAAATATTGCCTAATTCGATGATATTTTGTTTATATCACATAAAGGAAAAAAGAGATGATAAACGTCAAAATATTACTAAGTTCGATGATTTTTAGTACGAAACAAAATGCAAGAAAACTTGCTTAAAATGCAATATTATGCGATATTCTGAGATTTGAAGCTCAATTCACATATCGTGATACTACATGAAATAGTATCAAAGTATTGATAAAAATGAATATATTTACGTAATATAAAACTACATGAAAAACGTGAAAAAGTCACTATTATACCAAATTTGAGGATTTTAACTTCGAATCATAAAGCGAGGTTTCGTAATATTTAGATCCAACAAAAGACATATGACAATGTTGTTTCCAATCCAAATGATAAAAATCAATTTGTTTTCATTAGAATTATCTAAAATGTTCCTGATTTTCCGTTTATATTACCGATGGAAGATGTACACGAAAAACCGCTCTATTCCGGCTGAAACGTCGATATATGCAATAAAAACAGAACTTCTGTCCTTTTCAATATCTTACTCAGTTTTACTTAATATTTTATTTCTTACTTAATGTTTCTCAACGAGAAACAAATAGATGATTAAAAATGAAGTATTTATGGCTATTATCTAATCAATTATGTGTTTGTATCATTTTTATCGTATATATAATGAATTATCAACAATAAACTGGAAATTCACAAAAACGTGTAAAACAAGCAAAATATTGCCTAATTCGATGATATTTTGTTTAACTCACATAAAGGAAAAGGGGATGATAAACGTCAAAATATTGCTAAATTCGATGATGTTTAGTACGAAACAAAAATGCAAGAAAACTTGCTTAAAATGCAATATTATGCGAAAATCTGAGATATGAAGGCCAAATCACATATCGCGATACTACATGAAATAGTATCGAAATATTGGTAAAAATGAATATATTTACGTAATGTCAAACTACATGAAAACGTGAAAAAATCACTATTTTTCCAAATTTGTGGATTTTAGCTTCGAATCATAGAACGAGGCTTCGTATTATTTAGATCCAACAAAAGACATATGCCAATGTTGTTTCCAATATAAATGATAAAAATCAATGTGTTTTCATTAGAATTAACTAAAATGTTCCTGATTTTCCGTTTATATTACCGATGGAAGATGTACACGTAAAATCGCTCGATTCCGGCTGAAACGTCGATATATGCAATAAAAACCGAACTTCTCCCCTTTTCAATATCTTACTCAGTATTTTAACGAGAAACAAATAGATGATTAAAAATGAAGTATTTATGGCTATTATCTAATCAATTATGTGTTTGTATCATTTTTATCGTATATATAATGAATTATCAACAATAAACTGGAAATTCACAAAAACGTGTAAAACAAGCAAAATATTGCCTAATTCGATGATATTTTGTTTAACTGACATAAAGGAAAAGGGGATGATAAACGTCAAAATATTGCTAAATTCGATGATGTTTAGTACGAAACAAAAATGCAAGAAAACTTGCTTAAAATGCAATATTATGCGAAAATCTGAGATATGAAGGCCAAATCACATATCGCGATACTACATGAAATAGTATCGAAATATTGGTAAAAATGAATATATTTACGTAATGTCAAACTACATGAAAACGTGAAAAAATCACTATTTTTCCAAATTTGTGGATTTTAGCTTCGAATCATAGAACGAGGCTTCGTATTATTTAGATCCAACAAAAGACATATGCCAATGTTGTTTCCAATATAAATGATAAAAATCAATGTGTTTTCATTAGAATTAACTAAAATGTTCCTGATTTTCCGTTTATATTACCGATGGAAGATGTACACGTAAAATCGCTCGATTCCGGCTGAAACGTCGATATATGCAATAAAAACCGAACTTCTCCCCTTTTCAATATCTTACTCAGTATTTTAACGAGAAACAAATAGATGATTAAAAATGAAGTATTTATGGCTATTATCTAATCAATTATGTGTTTGTATCATTTTTATCGTATATATAATGAATTATCAACAATAAACTGGAAATTCACAAAAACGTGGAAAAACTGCAAAATATTGCCTAATTCGATGATATTTTGTTTATATCACATAAAGGAAAAAAGAGATGATTAACGTCAAAATATTACTAAGTTCGATGATTTTTAGTACGAAACAAAATGCAAGAAAACTTGCTTAAAATGCAATATTATGCGATATTCTGAGATTTGAAGCCCAATTCACATATCGTGATAGTACATGAAATAGTATCAAAGTATTGGTAAAAATGAATATATTTACGTAATATAAAACTACATGAAAAACGTGAAAAAGTCACTATTATACCAAATTTGAGGATTTTAACTTCGAATCATAAAGCGAGGTTTCGTAATATTTAGATCCAACAAAAGACATATGACAATGTTGTTTCCAATCCAAATGATAAAAATCAATTTGTTTTCATTAGAATTATCTAAAATGTTCCTGATTTTCCGTTTATATTACCGATGGAAGATGTACACGAAAAACCGCTCTATTCCGGCTGAAACGTCGATATATGCAATAAAAACAGAACTTCTGTCCTTTTCAATATCTTACTCAGTTTTACTTAATATTTTATTTCTTACTTAATGTTTCTCAACGAGAAACAAATAGATGATTAAAAATGAAGTATTTATGGCTATTATCTAATCAATTATGTGTTTGTATCATTTTTATCGTATATATAATGAATTATCAACAATAAACTGGAAATTCACAAAAACGTGTACAAACAGCAAAATATTGCCTAATTCGATGATATTTCGTTTAACTCACATAAAGGAAAAGGGGATGATAAACGTCAGAATATTGCTAAATTCGATGATGTTTAGTACGAAACAAAAATGCAAGAAAACTTGCTTAAAATACAATATTATGCGAAAATCTGAGATATGAAGGCAAAATCACATATCGTGATACTACATGAAATAGTATCGAAATATTGGTAAAAACGAATATATTTACGTAATATCAATCTACATGAAAACGTGAAAAAATCACTATTATTCCAAATTTGTGGATTTTAGCTTCGAATCATAGAACGAGGCTTCGTATTATTTAGATCCAACAAAAGACATATGCCAATGTTGTTTCCAATATAAATGATAAAAATCAATGTGTTTTCATTAGAATTAACTAAAATGTTCCTGATTTTCCGTTTATATTACCGATGGAAGATGTACACGTAAAATCGCTCGATTCCGGCTGAAACGTCGATATATGCAATAAAAACCGAACTTCTCCCCTTTTCAATATCTTACTCAGTATTTTAACGAGAAACAAATAGATGATTAAAAATGAAGTATTTATGGCTATTATCTAATCAATTATGTGTTTGTATCATTTTTATCGTATATATAATGAATTATCAACAATAAACTGGAAATTCACAAAAACGCGTAAAACAAGCAAAATATTGCCTAATTCGATGATATTTTGTTTAACTCACATAAAGGAAAAGGGGATGATAAACGTCAAAATATTGCTAAATTCGATGATGTTTAGTACGAAACAAAAATGCAAGAAAACTTGCTTAAAATGCAATATTATGCGAAAATCTGAGATATGAAGGCCAAATCACATATCGCGATACTACATGAAATAGTATCGAAATATTGGTAAAAATGAATATATTTACGTAATGTCAAACTACATGAAAACGTGAAAAAATCACTATTTTTCCAAATTTGTGGATTTTAGCTTCGAATCATAGAACGAGGCTTCGTATTATTTAGATCCAACAAAAGACATATGCCAATGTTGTTTCCAATATAAATGATAAAAATCAATGTGTTTTCATTAGAATTAACTAAAATGTTCCTGATTTTCCGTTTATATTACCGATGGAAGATGTACACGTAAAATCGCTCGATTCCGGCTGAAACGTCGATATATGCAATAAAAACCGAACTTCTCCCCTTTTCAATATCTTACTCAGTATTTTAACGAGAAACAAATAGATGATTAAAAATGAAGTATTTATGGCTATTATCTAATCAATTATGTGTTTGTATCATTTTTATCGTATATATAATGAATTATCAACAATAAACTGGAAATTCACAAAAACGTGGAAAAACTGCAAAATATTGCCTAATTCGATGATATTTTGTTTATATCACATAAAGGAAAAAAGAGATGATAAACGTCAAAATATTACTAAGTTCGATGATTTTTAGTACGAAACAAAATGCAAGAAAACTTGCTTAAAATGCAATATTATGCGATATTCTGAGATTTGAAGCCCAATTCACATATCGTGATAGTACATGAAATAGTATCAAAGTATTGGTAAAAATGAATATATTTACGTAATATAAAACTACATGAAAAACGTGAAAAAGTCACTATTATACCAAATTTGAGGATTTTAACTTCGAATCATAAAGCGAGGTTTCGTAATATTTAGATCCAACAAAAGACATATGACAATGTTGTTTCCAATCCAAATGATAAAAATCAATTTGTTTTCATTAGAATTATCTAAAATGTTCCTGATTTTCCGTTTATATTACCGATGGAAGATGTACACGAAAAACCGCTCTATTCCGGCTGAAACGTCGATATATGCAATAAAAACAGAACTTCTGTCCTTTTCAATATCTTACTCAGTTTTACTTAATATTTTATTTCTTACTTAATGTTTCTCAACGAGAAACAAATAGATGATTAAAAATGAAGTATTTATGGCTATTATCTAATCAATTATGTGTTTGTATCATTTTTATCGTATATATAATGAATTATCAACAATAAACTGGAAATTCACAAAAACGTGTACAAACAGCAAAATATTGCCTAATTCGATGATATTTCGTTTAACTCACATAAAGGAAAAGGGGATGATAAACGTCAGAATATTGCTAAATTCGATGATGTTTAGTACGAAACAAAAATGCAAGAAAACTTGCTTAAAATACAATATTATGCGAAAATCTGAGATATGAAGGCAAAATCACATATCGTGATACTACATGAAATAGTATCGAAATATTGGTAAAAACGAATATATTTACGTAATATCAAACTACATGAAAACGTGAAAAAATCACTATTATTCCAAATTTGTGGATTTTAACTTCGAATCATAGAGCCAGGTTTCGTATTATTTAGATCCAACAAAAGACATATGACAATGTGGTTTCGAATACAAATGATAAAAATCAATTTGTTTTCTTTAGAATTAACTAAAATGTTCCTGATTTTCCGTTTATATTACTGATGGAAGATGTACACGTAAAACCGCTCTATTCCGGCTGAAACGTCGATATATGCAATAAAAACCGAACTTCTCCCCTATTCAATATCTTACTCAGTATTTTAACGAGAAACAAATAGATGATTGAAAATGAAGTATTTAAGGTTATTATCTAATCAATTATGTGTTTGTATCTTTTTATCGTATATTATATGAATTATTACCATTAAACTGAAAATTCGCAAAAACGTGCAAAAACAGCAAAATATTGCCTAATTCGATGATATTTTGTTTAAATCACATAAAGGAAAAGGGGATGATAAACGTCAAAATATTGCTAAATTCGATGATGTTTAGTACGAAACAAAAATGCAAGAAAACTTGCTTAAAATGCAATATTATGCGGAAATCTGATATATGAAGGCCAAATCACATATCGTGATACTACATGAAATAGTATCGAAATATTGGTAAAAATGAATATATTTACGTAATATCAAACTACATGAAAACGTGAAAAAATCACTATTATTCCAAATTTGTGGATTTTAACTTCGAATCATAAAGCGAGGTTTCGTATTATTTAGATCCAACAAAAGACATATGACAATGTTGTTTCCAATCCAAATGATAAAAATCAATGTGTTTTCATTAGAATTAACTAAAATGTTCCTGATTTTCCGTTTATATTACCGATGGAAGATGTACACGTAAAATCGCTCTATTCCGGCTGAAACGTCGATATATGCAATAAAAACCGAACTTCTTCCCTTTTCAATATCTTACTCAGTATTTTAACGAGAAACAAATAGATGATTGAAAATGAAGTATTTAAGGTTATTATCTAATCAATTATGTGTTTGTATCATTTTTATCGTATATATAATGAATTATCAACAATAAACTGGAAATTCACAAAAACGTGTAAAACAAGCAAAATATTGCCTAATTCGATTATATTTTGTTTAACTCACATAAAGGAAAAGGGGATGATAAACGTCAAAATATTGCTAAATTCGATGATGTTTAGTACGAAACAAAAATGCAAGAAAACTTGCTTAAAATGCAATATTATGCGAAAATCTGAGATTTGAAGGCCAAATCACATATCGCGATACTACATGAAATAGTATCGAAATATTGGTAAAAATGAATATATTTACGTAATGTCAAACTACATGAAAACGTGAAAAAATCACTATTTCTCCAAATTTGTGGATTTTAGCTTCGAATCATAGAACGAGGCTTCGTATTATTTAGATCCAACAAAAGACATATGCCAATGTTGTTTCCAATATAAATGATAAAAATCAATGTGTTTTCATTAGAATTAACTAAAATGTTCCTGATTTTCCGTTTATATTACCGATGGAAGATGTACACGTAAAATCGCTCGATTCCGGCTGAAACGTCGATATATGCAATAAAAACCGAACTTCTCCCCTTTTCAATATCTTACTCAGTATTTTAACGAGAAACAAATAGATGATTAAAAATGAAGTATTTATGGCTATTATCTAATCAATTATGTGTTTGTATCATTTTTATCGTATATATAATGAATTATCAACAATAAACTGGAAATTCACAAAAACGTGTAAAAACAGCAAAATATTGCCTAATTCGATGATATTTTGTTTAACTCACATAAAGGAAAAGGGAATGATAAACGTCAGAATATTGCTAAATTCGATGATGTTTAGTACGAAACAAAAATGCAAGAAAACTTGCTTAAAATACAATATTATGCGAAAATCTGAGATATGAAGGCCAAATCACATATCGTGATACTACATGAAATAATATCGAAATATTGGTAAAAACGAATATATTTACGTAATATCAAACTACATGAAAACGTGAAAAAATCACTATTATTCCAAATTTGTGGATTTTAACTTCGAATCATAGAGCGAGGTTTCGTATTATTTAGATCCAACAAAAGACATATGACAATGTGGTTTCCAATACAAATGATAAAAATCAATTTGTTTTCTTTAGAATTAACTAAAATGTTCCTGATTTTCCGTTTATATTACCGATGGAAGATGTACACGTAAAACCGCTCTATTCCGGCTGAAACGTCGATATATGCAATAAAAACCGAACTTCTCCCCTTTTCAATATCTTACTCAGTATTTTAACGAGAAACAAATAGATGATTGAAAATGAAGTATTTAAGGTTATTTTCTAATCAATTGTGTGTTTGTATCATTTTTATCGTATATTTAATGAATTAATAACAATAAACTGGAAATTTACAAAACGTGGAAAAACTGCAAAATATTGCCTAATTCGATGATATTTTGTTTATATCACATAAAGGAAAAAAGAGATGATAAACGTCAAAATATTACTAAGTTCGATGATTTTTAGTACGAAACAAAATGCAAGAAAACTTGCTTAAAATGCAATATTATGCGATATTCTGAGATTTGAAGCCCAATTCACATATCGTGATACTACATGAAATAGTATCAAAGTATTGGTAAAAACGAATATATTTACGTAATATAAAACTACATGAAAAACGTGAAAAAGTCACTATTATACCAAATTTGAGGATTTTAACTTCGAATCATAAAGCGAGGTTTCGTATTATTTAGATCCAACCAAAGACATATGACAATGTTGTTTCCAATCCAAATGATAAAAATCAATTTGTTTTCATTAGAATTAACTAAAATGTTCCTGATTTTACGTTTATATTACCGATGGAAGATGTACACGTAAAATTGCTCTATTCCGGCTGAAACGTCGATATATGCAATAAAAACCGAACTTCTCACCTTTTCAATATCTTACTCAGTGTTTCAACGAGAAACAAATAGATAATTGTAGATGAAGTATTTAAGTTTATTATCTAATCTATTACGAGTTTGTATCATATTTATCGTATATTATATGAATTATTACCATTAAACTGAAAATTCGCAAAAACGTGCAAAAACGTCAAAATATTGCTAAATTCGAAGATGTTTAGTACGAAACAAAAATGCAAGAAAACTTGCTTAAAATGCAATATTATGCGAAAATCTGAGATATGAAGGCCAAATCACATATCGCGATACTACATGAAATAGTATCGAAATATTGGTAAAAATGAATATATTTACGTAATATCAAACTACATGAAAACGTGAAAAAATCACTATTATTCCAAATTTGTGGATTTTAGCTTCGAATCATAGAACGAGGTTTCGTATTATTTAGATCCAACAAAAGACATATGACAATGTTGTTTCCAATACAAATGATAAAAATCAATGTGTTTTCATTAGAATTAACTAAAATGTTCCTGATTTTCCGTTTATATTACCGATGGAAGATGTACACGTAAAACCGCTCTATTCCGGCTGAAACGTCGATATATGCAATAAAAACAGAACTTCTGCCATTTTCAATATCTTACTCAGTTCTACTTAATATTTTATTTCTTACTTAATGTTTCTCAACGAGAAACAAATAGATGATTAAAAATGAAGTATTTATGGCTATTATCTAATCAATTTAGTGTTTGTATCATTTTTATCGTATATATAATGAATTATCAACAATAAACTGGAAATTCACAAAAACGTGTAAAAACAGCAAAATATTGCCTAATTCGATGATATTTTGTTTAACTCACATAAAGGAAAAGGGAATGATAAACGTCAGAATATTGCTAAATTCGATGAATGCAAGAAAACTTGCTTAAAATACAATATTATGCGAAAATCTGAGATATGAAGGCCAAATCACATATCGTGATACTACATGAAATAGTATCGAAATATTGGTAAAAACGAATATATTTACGTAATATCAAACTACATGAAAATGTGAAAAAATCACTATTATTCCAAATTTGTGGATTTTAACTTCGAATCATAGAGCGAGGTTTCGTATTATTTAGATCCAACAAAAGACATGACAATGTGGTTTCCAATACAAATGATAAAAATCAATTTGTTTTCTTTAGAATTAACTAAAATGTTCCTGATTTTCCGTTTATATTACCGATGGAAGATGTACACGTAAAACCGCTCTATTCCGACTGAAACGTCGATATATGCAATAAAAACCGAACTTCTCCCCTTTTCAATATCTTACTCAGTATTTTAACGAGAAACAAATAGATGATTGAAAATGAAGTATTTAAGGTTATTATCTAATCAATTATGTGTTTGTATCTTTTTATCGTATATTATATGAATTATTACCATTAAACTGAAAATTCGCAAAAACGTGCAAAAACGGCAAAATATTGCCTAATTCGATGATATTTTGTTTAAATCACATAAAGGAAAAGGGGATGATAAACGTCAAAATATTGCTAAATTCGATGATGTTTAGTACGAAACAAAAATGCAAGAAAACTTGCTTAAAATGCAATATTATGCGGAAATCTGATATATGAAGGCCAAATCACATATCGTGATACTACATGAAATAGTATCGAAATATTGGTAAAAATGAATATATTTACGTAATATCAAACTACATGAAAACGTGAAAAAATCACTATTATTCCAAATTTGTGGATTTTAACTTCGAATCATAAAGCGAGGTTTCGTATTATTTAGATCCAACAAAAGACATATGACAATGTTGTTTCCAATCCAAATTATAAAAATCAATGTGTTTTCATTAGAATTAACTAAAATGTTCCTGATTTTCCGTTTATATTACCGATGGAAGATGTACACGTAAAATCGCTCTATTCCGGCTGAAACGTCGATATATGCAATAAAAACCGAACTTCTTCCCTTTTCAATATCTTACTCAGTATTTTAACGAGAAACAAATAGATGATTGAAAATGAAGTATTTAAGGATATTATCTAATCAATTATGTGTTTGTATCATTTTTATCGTATATATAATGAATTATCAACAATAAACTGGAAATTCACAAAAACGTGTAAAACAAGCAAAATATTGCCTAATTCGATGATATTTTGTTTAACTCACATAAAGGAAAAGGGGATGATAAACGTCAAAATATTGCTAAATTCGATGATGTTTAGTACGAAACAAAAATGCAAGAAAACTTGCTTAAAATGCAATATTATGCGAAAATCTAAGATATGAAGGCCAAATCACATATCGCGATACTACATGAAATAGTATCGAAATATTGGTAAAAATGAATATATTTACGTAATGTCAAACTACATGAAAACGTGAAAAAATCACTATTTTTCCAAATTTGTGGATTTTAGCTTCGAATCATAGAACGATGCTTCGTATTATTTAGATCCAACAAAAGACATATGCCAATGTTGTTTCCAATATAAATGATAAAAATCAATGTGTTTTCATTAGAATTAACTAAAATGTTCCTGATTTTCCGTTTATATTACCGATGGAAGATGTACACGTAAAATCGCTCTATTCCGGCTGAAACGTCGATATATGCAATAAAAACCGAACTTCTCCCCTTTTCAATATCTTACTCAGTATTTTAACGAGAAACAAATAGATGATTGAAAATTAAGTATTTAAAGTTATTATCTAATCAATTATGTGTTTGTATCATTTTTATCGTATATTTAATGAATTAATAACAATAAACTGGAAATTTACAAAACGTGGAAAAACTGCAAAATATTGCCTAATTCGATGATATTTTGCTTATATCACATAAAGGAAAAAGGAGATGATAAACGTCAAAATATTACTAAATTCGATGATTTTTAGTACGAAACAAAATGCAAGAAAACTTGCTTAAAATGCAATATTATGCGATATTCTGAGATTTGAAGGCCAATTCACATATCGTGATACTACTTGAAATAGTATCGAAATATTGGTAAAAATGAATATATGTACGTAATATAAAACTACATGAAAAACGTGAAAAAGTCACTATTATACCAAATTTGAGGATTTTAACTTCGAATCATAAAGCGAGGTTTCGTAATATTTAGATCCAACAAAAGACATATGACAATGTGGTTTCCAATACAAATGATAAAAATCAATTTGTTTTCTTTAGAATTAACTAAAATGTTCCTGATTTTCCGTTTATATTACCGATGGAAGATGTACACGTAAAACCGCTCTATTCCGGCTGAAACGTCGATATATGCAATAAAAACAGAACTTCTGCCATTTTTCAATATCTTACTCAGTATTTCAACAAGAAACAAATAGATGATTGAAAATGAAGTATTTATGGTTATTATCTAATCAATTATGTGTTTGTATCATTTTTATCGTATATATAATGAATTATCAACAATAAACTGGAAATTCACAAAAACGTGTAAAAACAGCAAAATATTCGCTCTATTCCGGCTGAAACGTCGATATATCAATAAAAACCGAACTTCTCCCCTTTTCAATATCTTACTCAGTATTTTAACGAGAAAAAAATAGATGATTGAAAATGAAGTATTTAAGGTATAATCTATAATATACTAAATATTAATATACTAAATATAATATATTTATATATTATATATAATATATATAATATATTTATATATTATATATAATATATATAATATAATATATAATATAATATAATATATATAATATAATATATATAAGATATATAATATACTAAATAATATACTATAATATACTAAAAAGTATAATCTAATCAATTATGTGTTTGTATCATTTTTATCGTATATATAATGAATTATCAACAATAAACTGGAAATTCACAAAAACGTGTAAAAACAGCAAAATATTCGCTCTATTCCGTTCGTTCCTGATTTTCCGTTTATATTACCGATGGAAGATGTACACGTAAAATCGCTCTATTCCGGCTGAAACGTCGATATATGCAATAAAAACCGAACTTCTCCCCTTTTCAATATCTTACTCAGTATTTTAACGAGAAACAAATAGATGATTGAAAATGAAGTATTTAAGGTTATTATCTAATCAATTATGTGTTTGTATCATTTTTATCGTATATTTAATGAATTAATAACAATAAACTGGAAATTTACAAAACGTGGAAAAAATGCAAAATATTGCCTAATTCGATGATATTTTGTTTATATCACATAAAGGAAAAAAGAGATGATAAACGTCAAAATACTACAAAACTACGAATAATATTACTAAAATGTGTTTTCATTAGAATGGACTAAAATGTTCCTGATTTTCCGTTTATATTACCGATGGAAGAAATACACGTAAAATCGCTCTATTCCGGCCGAAACGTCGATATATGCAATAAAAACCGAACTTCTCCCCTTTTCAATATCTTACTCAGTATTTTATCGGGAAACAAATAGATGATTGAAAATGAAGTATTTAAGGTTATTATCTAATCAATTATGTGTTTGTATCATTTTTATCGTATATATAATGAATTATCAACAATAAACTGGAAATTCACAAAAACGTGTAAAAACAGCAAAATATTGCCTAATTCTATGATATTTTGTTTAACTCACATAAAGGAAAAGGGGATGATAAACGTCAAAATATTGCTAAATTCGATGATGTTTAGTACGAAACAAAAATGCAAGAAAACTTGCTTAAAATGCAATATTATGCGAAAATCTGAGATATGAAGGCCAAATCACATATCGTGATACTACATGAAATAGTATCGAAATATTGGTAAAAATGAATATATTTACGTAATATCAAACTACATGAAAACGTGAAAAAATCACTATTATTCCAAATTTGTGGATTTTAACTTCGAATCATAGAGAGAGGTTTCGTATTATTTAGATCAAACAAAAGACATATGACAATGTTGTTTCCAATACAAATGATAAAAATCAATTTGTTTTCTTTAGAATTAACTAAAATGTTCCTGATTTTCCGTTTATATTACCGATGGAAGATGTACACGTAAAACCACTCTATTCCGGCTGAAACGTCGATATATGCAATAAAAACAGAACTTCTGCCCTTTTTAATATCTTACTCAGTATTTCAACGAGAAACAAATAGATGATTGAAAATGAAGTATTTAAGGCTATTATCTAATCAATTATGTGTTTGTATCATTTTTATCGTATATATAATGAATTATCTACAATAAACTGGAAATTCACAAAAACGTGTAAAAACAGCAAAATATTGCCTAATTCGATGATATTTTGTTTAACTCACATAAAGGAAAAGGGGATGATAAACGTCAAAATATTGCTAAATTTGATGATGTTTAGTACGAAACAAAAATGCAAGAAAACTTGCTTAAAATGCAATATTATGCGAAAATCTGAGATATGAAGGCTAATCACATATTGTGATACTACATGAAATAGTATCGAAATATTGGTAAACATGAATATATTTACGTAATATATGAAAACGTGAAAAAATCACTATTATTCCAAATTCGTTGATTTTAGCTTCGAATCATAGAACGAGGTTTCGTATTATTTAGATCCAACAAAAGACATATGACAATGTTGTTTCCAATACAAATGATAAAAATTAATGTGTTTTCATTAGAATTACCTAAAATGTTCCTGATTTTCCGTTTATATTACCGATGGAAGATGTACACGTAAAATCGCTCTATTCCGGCTGAAACGTCGATATATGCAATAAAAACCGAACTTCTCCCTTTTTCAATATCTTACTCAGTATTTCAACGAGAAACAAATAGATGATTGAAAATGAAGTATTTAATGTTATTATCTAATCAATTATGTGTTTGTATCATTTTTATCGTATATTTAATGAATTAATAACAATAAACTGGAAATTTACAAAACGTGGAAAAACTGCAAAATATTGCCTAATTCGATGATATTTTGTTTATATCACATAAAGGAAAAAGGAGATGATAAACGTCAAAATATTACTAAGTTCGATGATTTTTAGTACGAAACAAAATGCAAGAAAACTTGCTTAAAATGCAATATTATGCGATATTCTGAGATTTGAAGGCCAATTCACATATCGTGATACTACATGAAATAGTATCAAAATATTGGTAAAAATGAATATATTTACGTAATATAAAACTACATGAAAAACGTGAAAAAGTCACTATTATACCAAATTTGAGGATTTTAACTTCGAATCATAATGCGAGGTTTCGTATTATTTAGATCCAACAAAAGACATATGACAATGTTTTTTCCAATCCAAATGATAAAAATCAATGTGTTTTCATTAGAATTAACTAAAATGTTCCTGATTTTCCGTTTATATTACCGATGGAAGATGTACACGTAAAACCGCTCTATTCCGGCTGAAACGTCGATATATGCAATAAAAACAGAACTTCTGCCCTTTTCAATATCTTACTCAGTATTTCAACGAGAAACAAATAGATGATTGAAAATGAAGTATTTATGGCTATTATCTAATCAATTATGTGTTTGTATCATTTTTATCGTATATATAATGAATTATCAACAATAATCAAACTGGAAATTCACAAAAACGTGTAAAAACAGCAAAATATTGCCTAATTCGATGATATTTTGTTTAACTCACATAAAGGAAAAGGGGATTATAAACGTCAGAATATTGCTAAATTCGATGATGTTTAGTACGAAACAAAAATGCAAGAAAACTTGCTTAAAATGCAATATTATGCGAAAATCTGAGATATGAAGGCCAAATCACATATCGTGATACTACATGAAATAGTATCGGAATATTGGTAAAAACGAATATATTTACGAAATATCAAACTACATGAAAACGTGAAAAAATCACTATTATTCCACATATGTGGATTTTAACTTCGAATCATAGAGCGAGGTTTCGTATTATTTAGATCCAACAAAAGACATATGACAATGTGGTTTCCAATACAAATGATAAAAATCAATTTGTTTTCTTTAGAAATAACTAAAATGTTTCTGATTTTCCGTTTATATTACCGATGGAAGATGTACACGTAAAATCGCTCTATTCCGGCTGAAACGTCGATATATGCAATAGAAACCGAACTTCTCCCTTTTTCAATATCTTACTCAGTATTTTAACGAGAAACAAATAGATGATTGAAAATGAAGTATTTAAGGTTATTATCTAATCAATTATGTGTTTGTATCATTTTTATCGTATATTTAATGAATTAATAACAATAAACTGGAAATTTACAAAACGTGGACAAACTGCAAAATATTGCCTAATTCGATGATATTTTGTTTATATCACATAAAGGAAAAAGGAGATGATAAACGTCAAAATATTACTAAATTCGATGATTTTTAGTACGAAACAAAATGCAAGAAAACTTGCTTAAAATGCAATATTATGCAATATTCTGAGATTTGAAGGCCAATTCACATATCGTGATACTACATGAAATAGTATCGAAATATTGGTAAAAATGAATATATTTACGTAATATAAAACTACATGAAAAACGTGAAAAAGTCACTATTATACCAAATTTGAGGATTTTAACTTCGAATCATAAAGCGAGGTTTCGTTTTATTTAGATCCAACAAAAGACATATGACAATGTTGTTTCCAATACAAATGATAAAAATCAATGTGTTTTCATTAGAATTAACTAAAATGTTCCTGATTTTCCGTTTATATTACCGATGGAAGATGTACACGTAAAATCGCTCTATTCCGGCTGAAACGTCGATATATGCAATAAAAACCGAACTTCTCCCCTTTTCAATATCTTACTCAGTATTTTAACGAGAAACAAATAGATGATTGAAATGAAGTATTTAAGGTTATTATCTAATCAATTATGTGTTTGTATCATTTTTATCGTATATATAGTGAATTATCAACAATAAACTGGAAATTCACAAAAACGTGTAAAAACAGCAAAATATTGCCTAATTCGATGATATTTTGTTTAACTCACATAAAGGAAAAGGGGACGATAAACGTCAAAATATTGCTAAATTCGATGATGTTTAGTACGAAACAAAAATGCAAGAAAACTTGCTTAAAATGCAATATTATGCGAAAATCTGAGATATGAAGGCCAAATCACATATCGCGATACTACATGAAATAGTATCGAAATATTGGTAAAAATGAATATATTTACGTAATATCAAACTACATGAAAACGTGAAAAAATCACTGTTATTCCAAATTTGTGGATTTTAGCTTCGAATCATAGAACGAGGTTTCGTATTATTTAGATCCAACAAAAGACATATGACAATGTTGTTTCCAATACAAATGATAAAAATCAATGTGTTTTCATTAGAATTAACTAAAATGTTCCTGATTTTCCGTTTATATTCCCGATGGAAGATGTACACGTAAAATCGCTCTATTCCGGCTGAAACGTCGATATATGCAATAAAAACCGAACTTCTCCCCTTTTCAATATCTTACTCAGTATTTTAACGAGAAACAAATATATGATTGAAAATGAAGTATTTAAGGTTATTATCTAATCAATTATGTGTTTGTATCATTTTTATCGTATATTTAATGAATTATTAACAATAAACTGGAAATTTACAAAACGTGGAAAAACTGCAAAATATTGCCTAATTCGTTGATATTTTGTTTATATCACATAAAGGAAAAAGGAGATGATAAACGTCAAAATATTACTAAATTCGATGATTTTTAGTACGAAACAAAATGCAAGAAAACTTGCTTAAAATGCAATATTATGCGAAATTCTGTGATTTGAAGGCCAATTCATATATCGTGATACTACATGAAATAGTATCGAAATATTGGTAAAAATGAATATATTTACGTAATATAAAACTACATGAAAAACGTGAAGAAGTCACTAGTATACCAAATTTGAGGATTTTAACTTCGAATCATAAAGCGAGGTTTCGTATTATTTAGATCCAACAAGAGACATATGACAATGTTGTTTCCAATCCAAATGATAAAAATCAATTTGTTTTCATTAGAATTAACTAAAATGTTCCTGATTTTCCGTTTATGTTACCGATGGAAGATGTACACGTAAAACCGCTCTATTCCGGCTGAAACGTCGATATATGCAATAAAAACAGAACTTCTGCCCTTTTTAATATCTTACTCAGTATTTCAACGAGAAACAAATAGATGATTGAAAATGAAGTATTTATGGCTATTATCTAATCAATTATGTGTTTGTATCATTTTTATCGTACATTTAATGAATTAATTACACTAAACTGGAAATTTACAGAACGTGGAAAAACTGCAAAATATTGCCTAATTCGATGATATTTTGTTTATATCACATAAAGGAAAAAGGAGATGATAAACGTCAAAATATTACTAAATTCGATGATTTTTAGTACGAAACAAAATGCAAGAAAACTTGCTTAAAATGCAATATTATGCGATATTCTGAGATTTGAAGGCCAATTCACATATCGTGATACTACATGAAATAGTATCGAATTGTTGGTAAAAATGAATATATTTACGTAATATCAAACTACCTGAAAACGTGAAAAAGTCACTATTATTCCAAATTTGTGGATTTTAACTTCGAATCATAAAGCGAGGTTTCGTATTATTTAGATCCAACAAAAGACATATGACAATGTTGTTTCCAATACAAATGATAAAAATCAATGTGTTTTCATTAGAATGGACTAAAATGTTCCTGATTTTCCGTTTATATTACCGATGGAAGATGTACACGTAAAATCGCTCTATTCCGGCCGAAACGTCGATATATGCAATAAAAACCGAACTTCTCCCCTTTTTAATATCTTACTCAGTATTTCAACGAGAAACAAATAGATGATTGAAAATGAAGTATTTAAGGTTATTATCTAATCAATTATGTGTTTGTATCAATTTTATCGTACATTTAATGAATTAATTACACTAAACTGGAAATTTACAAAACGTGGAAAAACTGCAAAATATTGCCTAATTCGTTGATATTTTGTTTATATCACATAAAGGAAAAAGGAGATGATAAACGTCAAAATATTACTAAATTCGATGATTTTTAGTACGAAACAAAATGCAAGAAAACTTGCTTAAAATGCAATATTATGCGAAATTCTGAGATTTGAAGGCCAATTCATATATCGTGATACTACATGAAATAGTATCGAAATATTGGTAAAAATGAATATATTTACGTAATATAAAACTACATGAAAAAACGTGAAGAAGTCACTAGTATACCAAATTTGAGGATTTTAACTTCGAATCATAAAGCGAGGTTTCGTATTATTTAGATCCAACAAGAGACATATGACAATGTTGTTTCCAATCCAAATGATAAAAATCAATTTGTTTTCATTAGAATTAACTAAAATGTTCCTGATTTTCCGTTTATGTTACCGATGGAAGATGTACACGTAAAACCGCTCTATTCCGGCTGAAACGTCGATATATGCAATAAAAACAGAACTTCTGCCCTTTTTAATATCTTACTCAGTATTTCAACGAGAAACAAATAGATGATTGAAAATGAAGTATTTATGGCTATTATCTAATCAATTATGTGTTTGTATCATTTTTATCGTATATATAATGAATTATCAACAATAAACTGGAAATTCACAAAAACGTGTAAAAACAGCAAAATATTGCCTAATTCGATGATATTTTGTTTAACTCACATAAACGAAAAGGGGATGATAAACGTCAAAATATTGCTCAATTCGATGATGTTTAGTACGAAACAAAAATGCAAGAAAACTTGCTTAAAATGCAATATTATGCGAAAATCTGAGATATGAAGGCCAAATCACATATTGTGATACTACATGAAATAGTATCGAAATATTGGTAAACATGAATATATTTACGTAATATCAAACTACATGAAAACGTGAAAAAATCACTATTATTCCAAATTTGTGGATTTTAGCTTTGAATCATAGAACGAGGTTTCGTATTATTTAGATCCAACAAAAGACATATGACAATGTTGTTTCCAATACAAATGATAACAATCAATGTGTTTTCATTAGAATTAACTAAAATGTTCCCGATTTTCCGTTTATATTACCCATGGAAGATGTAAACGTAAAATCGCTCTATTCCGGCTGAAACGTCGATATATGCAATAAAAACCGAACTTCTCCCCTTTTCAATATCTTACTCAGTATTTTAACGAGAAACAAATAGATGATTGAAAATGAAGTATTTAAGGTTATTATCTAATCAATTATGGGTTTGTATCATTTTTATCGTATATTTAATGAATTAATAACAATAAACTGGATATTTACAAAACGTGGAAAAACTGCAAAATATTGCCTAATTCGTTGATATTTTGTTTATATCACATAAAGGAAAAAGGAGATGATAAACGTCAAAATATTACTAAATTCGATGATTTTTAGTACGAAACAAAATGCAAGAAAACTTGCTTAAAATGCAATATTATGCGATATTCTGAGATTTGAAGGCCAATTCATATATCGTGATACTACATGAAATAGTATCGAAATATTGGTAAAAATGAATATATTTACGTAATATAAAACTACATGAAAAACGTGAAGAAGTCACTATTATACCAAATTTGAGGATTTTAACTTCGAATCATAAAGCGAGGTTTCGTATTATTTAGATCCAACAAAAGACATATGACAATGTTGTTTCCAATCCAAATGATAAAAATCAATTTGTTTTCATTAGAATTAACTAAAATGTTCCTGATTTTCCGTTTATATTACCGATGGAAGATGTACACGTAAAACCGCTCTATTCCGGCTGAAACGTCGATATATGCAATAAAAACAGAACTTCTGCCCTTTTCAATATCTTACTCTGTATTTCAACGAGAAACAAATAGATGATTGAAAATGAAGTATTTATGGCTATTATCTAATCAATTATGTGTTTGTATCATTTTTATCGTATATATAATGAATTATCAACAATAAACTGGAAATTCACAAAAACGTGTAAAAACAGCAAAATATTGCCTAATTCGATGATATTTTGTTTAACTCACATAAAGAAAATGGGGATGATAAACGTCAAAATATTGCTAAATTCGATGATGTTTAGTACGAACAAAAATGCAAGAAAACGTGCTTAAAATGCAGTATTATGCGGAAATCGGAGATATGAAGGCAAAATCACATATGAAGGCCAAATCACTACATGAAATAGTATCGAAATATTGGTAAAAATGAATATATTTACGTAATATCAAACTACATGAAAACGTGAAAAAATCACTATTAATCCAAATTTGTGGATTTTAACTTCGAATCATAGAGCGAGGTTTCGTATTATTTAGATCCAACAAAAGACATATGACAATGTTGTTTCCAATACAAATGATAAAAATCAATGTGTTTTCATTAGAATTAACTAAAATGTTCCTGATTTTCCGTTTATATTACCGATGGAAGATGTACACGTAAATCGCTCTATTCCGGCTGAAACGTCGATATATGCAATAAAAACCGAACTTCTCCCCTTTTCAATATCTTACTCAGTATTTTAACGAGAAAACAAATAGATGATTGAAAATGAAGTATTTAAGGTTATTATCTAATCAATTATGTGTTTGTATCATTTTTATCGTATATATAGTGAATTATCAACAATAAACTGGAAATTCACAAAAACGTGTAAAAACAGCAAAATATTGCCTAATTCGATGATATTTTGTTTAACTCACATAAAGGAAAAGGGGACGATAAACGTCAAAATATTGCTAAATTCGATGATGTTTAGTACGAAACAAAAATGCAAGAAAACTTGCTTAAAATGCAATATTATGCGAAAATCTGAGATATGAAGGCCAAATCACATATCGCGATACTACATGAAATAGTATCGAAATATTGGTAAAAATGAATATATTTACGTAATATCAAACTACATGAAAACGTGAAAAAATCACTGTTATTCCAAATTTGTGGATTTTAGCTTCGAATCATAGAACGAGGTTTCGTATTATTTAGATCCAACAAAAGACATATGACAATGTTGTTTCCAATACAAATGATAAAAATCAATGTGTTTTCATTAGAATTAACTAAAATGTTCCTGATTTTCCGTTTATATTCCCGATGGAAGATGTACACGTAAAATCGCTCTATTCCGACTGAAACGTCGATATATGCAATAAAAACCGAACTTCTCCCCTTTTCAATATCTTACTCAGTATTTTAACGAGAAACAAATATGATTGAAAATGAAGTATTTAAGGTTATTATCTAATCAATTATGTGTTTGTATCATTTTTATCGTATATTTAATGAATTAATAACAATAAACTGGAAATTTACAAAACGTGGAAAAACTGCAAAATATTGCCTAATTCGTGATATTTTGTTTATATCACATAAAGGAAAAAGGAGATGATAAACGTCAAAATATTACTAAATTCGATGATTTTTAGTACGAAACAAAATGCAAGAAAACTTGCTTAAAATGCAATATTATGCGAAATTCTGAGATTTGAAGGCCAATTCATATATCGTGATACTACATGAAATAGTATCGAAATATTGGTAAAAATGAATATATTTACGTAATATAAAACTACATGAAAAACGTGAAGAAGTCACTAGTATACCAAATTTGAGGATTTTAACTTCGAATCATAAAGCGAGGTTTCGTATTATTTAGATCCAACAAGAGACATATGACAATGTTGTTTCCAATCCAAATGATAAAAATCAATTTGTTTTCATTAGAATTAACTAAAATGTTCCTGATTTTCCGTTTATGTTACCGATGGAAGATGTACACGTAAAACCGCTCTATTCCGGCTGAAACGTCGATATATGCAATAAAAACAGATTTTCTGCCCTTTTTAATATCTTACTCAGTATTTCAACGAGAAACAAATAGATGATTGAAAATGAAGTATTTATGGCTATTATCTAATCAATTATGTGTTTGTATCATTTTTATCGTATATATAATGAATTATCAACAATAAACTGGAAATTCACAAAACGTGTAAAAACAGCAAAATATTGCCTAATTCGATGATATTTTGTTTAACTCACATAAACGAAAAGGGGATGATAAACGTCAAAATATTGCTAAATTCGATGATGTTTAGTACGAAACAAAAATGCAAGAAAACTTGCTTAAAATGCAATATTATGCGAAAATCTGAGATATGAAGGCCAAATCACATATTGTGATACTACATGAAATAGTATCGAAATATTGGTAAACATGAATATATTACGTAATATCAAACTACATGAAAACGTGAAAAAATCACTATTATTCCAAATTTGTGGATTTTAGCTATGAATCATAGCACGAGGTTTCGTATTATTTAGATCCAACAAAAGACATATGACAATGTTGTTTCCAATACAAATGATAACAATCATTTGTGTTTTCATTAGAATTAACTAAAATGTTCCCGATTTTCCGTTTATATTACCCATGGAAGATGTAAACGTAAAATCGCTCTATTCCGGCTGAAACGTCGATATATGCAATAAAAACCGAACTTCTCCCCTTTTCAATATCTTACTCAGTATTTTAACGAGAAACAAATAGATGATTGAAAATGAAGTATTTAAGGTTATTATCTAATCAATTATGGTTTGTATCATTTTTATCGTATATTTAATGAATTAATAACAATAAACTGGAAATTTACAAAACGTGGAAAAACTGCAAAATATTGCCTAATTCGTTGATATTTTGTTTATATCACATAAAGGAAAAAGGAGATGATAAACGTCAAAATATTACTAAATTCGATGATTTTTAGTACGAAACAAAATGCAAGAAAACTTGCTTAAAATGCAATATTATGCGATATTCTGAGATTTGAAGGCCAATTCATATATCGTGATACTACATGAAATAGTATCGAAATATTGGTAAAAATGAATATATTTACGTAATATAAAACTACATGAAAAACGTGAAGAAGTCACTATTATACCAAATTTGAGGATTTTAACTACGAATCATAAAGCGAGGTTTCGTATTATTTAGATCCAACAAAAGACATATGACAATGTTGTTTCCAATCCAAATGATAAAAATCAATTTGTTTTCATTAGAATTAACTAAAATGTTCCTGATTTTCCGTTTATATTACCGATGGAAGATGTACACGTAAAACCGCTCTATTCCGGCTGAAACGTCGATATATGCAATAAAACGAACTTCTGCCCTTTTCAATATCTTACTCAGTATTTCAACGAGAAACAAATAGATGATTGAAATGAAGTATTTAAGTTATTATCTAATCAATTATGTGTTTGTATCATTTTATCGTATATATAATGAATTAATACATAAACTGGAAATTCACAAAAACGTAAAAACAGCAAAATATTGCCTAATTCGATGATATTTTGTTTAACTCACATAAAGGAAAAGGGGATGATAAACGTCAAAATATTGCTAAATTCGATGATGTTTAGTACGAAACAAAAATGCAAGAAAACTGCTTAAAATGCAGTATTATGCGGAAATCGAGATATGAAGGCAAAATCACATATCGTGATACTACATGAAATAGTATCGAAATATTGGTAAAAATGAATATATTTACGTAATATCAAACTACATGAAAACGTGAAAAAATCACTATTAATCCAAATTTGTGGATTTTAACTTCGAATCATAGAGCGAGGTTTCGTATTATTTAGATCCAACAAAAGACATATGACAATGTTGTTTCCAATACAAATGATAAAAATCAATGTGTTTTCATTAGAATTAACTAAAATGTTCCTGATTTTCCGTTTATATTACCGATGGAAGATGTACACGTAAAATCGCTCTATTCCGGCTGAAACGTCGATATATGCAATAAAAACCGAACTTCTCCCTTTTCAATATCTTACTCAGTATTTTAACGAGAAACAAATAGATGATTGAAAATGAAGTATTTAAGGTTATTATCTAATCAATTATGTGTTTGTATCATTTTTATCGTATATATATGAATTATCAACAATAAACTGGAAATTCACAAAAACGTGTAAAAACAGCAAAATATTGCCTAATTCGATGATATTTTGTTTAACTCACATAAAGGAAAAGGGGATGATAAACGTCAAAATATTGCTAAATTCGATGATGTTTAGTACGAAACAAAAATGCAAGAAAACTTGCTTAAAATGCAATATTATGCGAAAATCTGAGATATGAAGGCCAAATCACATATCGCGATACTACATGAAATAGTATCGAAATATTGGTAAAAATGAATATATTTACGTAATATCAAACTACATGAAAACGTGAAAAAATCACTGTTATTCCAAATTTGTGGATTTTAGCTTCGAATCATAGAACGAGGTTTCGTATTATTTAGATCCAACAAAAGACATATGACAATGTTGTTTCCAATACAAATGATAAAAATCAATGTGTTTTCATTAGAATTAACTAAAATGTTCCTGATTTTCCGTTTATATTCCGATGGAAGATGTACACGTAAAATCGCTCTATTCCGGCTGAAACGTCGATATATGCAATAAAAACCGAACTTCTCCCCTTTTCAATATCTTACTCAGTATTTTAACGAGAAACAAATATATGATTGAAAATGAAGTATTTAAGGTTATTATCTAATCAATTATGTGTTTGTATCATTTTTATCGTATATTTAATGAATTAATAACAATAAACTGGAAATTTACAAAACGTGGAAAACTGCAAAATATTGCCTAATTCGTGATATTTTGTTTATATCACATAAAGGAAAAAGGAGATGATAAACGTCAAAATATTACTAAATTCGATGATTTTTAGTACGAAACAAAATGCAAGAAAACTTGCTTAAAATGCAATATTATGCGAAATTCTGAGATTTGAAGGCCAATTCATATATCGTGATACTACATGAAATAGTATCGAAATATTGGTAAAAATGAATATATTTACGTAATATAAAACTACATGAAAAACGTGAAGAAGTCACTATTATACCAAATTTGAGGATTTTAACTTCGAATCATAAAGCGAGGTTCGTATTATTTAGATCCAACAAAAGACATATGACAATGTTTGTTTCCAATCCAAATGATAAAAAATCAATTGTTTTCATTAGAATTAACTAAAATGTTCCTGATTTTCCGTTTATATTACCTATGGAAGATGTACACGTAAAACCGCTCTATTCCGGCTGAAACGTCGATATATGCAATAAAAACAGAACTTCTGCCCTTTTCAATATCTTACTCAGTATTTCAACGAGAAACAAATAGATGATTGAAAATGAAGTATTTATGGCTATTATCTAATCAATTATGTGTTTGTATCATTTTTATCGTATATAATGAATTATCACAATAAACTGAAATTCACAAAAACGTGTAAAAACAGCAAAATATTGCCTAATTCGATGATATTTTGTTTAACTCACATAAAGAAAAAGGGGATGATAAACGTCAAAATATTGCTATATTCGATGATGTTTAGTACGAAACAAAAATGCAAGAAAACTTGCTTAAAATGCAATATTATGCGAAAATCTGAGATATGAAGGCCAAATCACATATTGTGATACTACATGAAATAGTATCGAAATATTGGTAAACATGAATATATTACGTAATATCAAACTACATGAAAACGTGAAAAAATCACTATTATTCCAAATTTGTGGATTTTAGCTTCGAATCATAGAACGAGGTTTCGTATTATTTAGATCCAACAAAAGACATATGACAATGTTGTTTCCAATACAATGATAAAAATCAATTTGTTTTCATTAGAATTAACTAAAATGTTCCTGATTTTCCGTTTATATTACCGATGGAAGATGTAACGTAAAACGCTCTATTCCGGCTGAAACGTCGATATATGCAATAAAAACCGAACTTCTCCCTTTTCAATATCTTACTCAGTATTTTAACGAGAAACAAATAGATATTGAAAATGAAGTATTTAAGTTATTATCTAATCAATTAGTGTTTGTATCATTTTTATCGTATATTATATGAATTAATACCATTAAACTGAAATTCGCAAAAACGTGCAAAAACTGCAAAATATTGCCTAATTCGATGATATTTTGTTTAAATCACATAAAGGAAAAGGGGATGATAAACGTCAAAATATTGCTAAATTCGATGATGTTTAGTACGAAACAAAAATGCAAGAAAACTGCTTAAAATGCAATATTATGCGGAATCTGAGATATGAAGGCAAATCACATATCGTGATACTACATGAAATAGTATCGAAATATTGGTAAAAATGAATATATTTACGTAATATACAAACTACATGAAAACGTGAAAAAATCACTATTAATCCAAATTTGTGGATTTTAACTTCGAATCATAAGCGAGGTTTCGTATTATTTAGATCCAACAAAAGACATATGACAATGTTGTTTCCATCCAAATGATAAAAATCAATGTGTTTTCATTAGAATTAACTAAAATGTTCCTGATTTTCCGTTTATATTACCGATGGAAGATGTACACGTAAAATCGCTCTATCCGGCTGAAACGTCGATATATGCAATAAAAACCGAACTTCTCCCTTTTCAATATCTTACTCAGTATTTTAACGAGAAACAAATAGATGATTGAAAATGAAGTATTTAAGGTTATTATCTAATCAATTATGTGTTTGTATCATTTTTATCGTATATATAATGAATTATCAACAATAAACTGGAAATTCACAAAAACGTGTAAAACACAAAATATTGCCTAATTCGATGATATTTTGTTTAACTCACATAAAGGAAAAGGGATGATAAACGTCAAAATATTGCTAAATTCGATGATGTTTTAGTACGAAACAAAATGCAAGAAAACTTGCTTAAAATGCAATATTATGCGAAAATCTGAGATATGAAGGCCAAATCACATATCGCGATACTACATGAAATAGTATCGAAATATTGGTAAAAATGAATATATTTACGTAATGTCAAACTACATGAAAACGTGAAAAAATCACTATTTTTCCAAATTTGTGGATTTTAGCTTCGAATCATAGAACGAGGCTTCGTATTATTTAGATCCAACAAAAGACATATGCCAATGTTGTTTCCAATATAAATGATAAAAATCAATGTGTTTTCATTAGAATTAACTAAAATGTTCCTGATTTTCCGTTTATATTACCGATGGAAGATGTACACGTAAAACCGCTCTATTCCGGCTGAAACGTCGATATATGCAATAAAAACCGAACTTCTCACCTTTTCAATATCTTACTCAGTATTTAACGAGAAACAAATAGATATTGAAGATGAAGTATTTAAGTTTATCTCTAATCTATTACGTGTTTGTATCATTTTATCGTATATTATATGAATTAATACATTAAACTGAAAATTCGCAAAAACGTGCAAAAACGCAAAATATTGCCTAATTCGATGATATTTTGTTTATATCACATAAAGGAAAAGGGGATGATAAACGTCAAAATATTGCTAAATTCGATGATGTTTAGTACGAAACAAAAATGCAAGAAAACTTGCTTAAAATGCAGTATTATGCGGAATCGAGATATGAAGGCCAAATCACATATCGTGATACTACATGAAATAGTATCGAAATATTGGTAAAAAATGAATATATTTACGTAATATCAAACTACATGAAAACGTGAAAAAATCACTATTAATCCAAATTTGTGGATTTTAACTTCGAATCATAGAGCGAGGTTTCGTATTATTTAGATCCAACAAAAGACATATGACAATGTTGTTTCCAATACAAATGATAAAAATCAATGTGTTTTCATTAGAATTAACTAAAATGTTCCTGATTTTCCGTTTATATTACCGATGGAAGATGTACACGTAAAATCGCTCTATTCCGGCTGAAACGTCGATATATGCAATAAAAACCGAACTTCTCCCCTTTTCAATATCTTACTCAGTATTTTAACGAGAAAAAATAGATGATTGAAAATGAAGTATTTAAGGTATAATCTATAATTACTAAATATTAATATACTAAATATAATATTTATATATTATATATATATATATAATATAATATATAATATAATATAATCTATACATTATGATTAATATACTAAATAATATAAACTAAAAAGTATAATCTAATCAATATTGTGTTTGTATCATTTTTATCGTATATTTAATGAATTAATAACAATATACTGGAAATTTACAAAACGTGGAAAAACTGCAAAATATTGCCTAATTCGACGATATTTTGTTTAACTCACATAGAGGAAAAAGGAGATGATGAACGTCAAAATATTGCTAAATTCGATGATGTTAGTACGAAAAAAAATGCAAGAAAACTTGCTTAAAATGCAATATTATGCGAAAATCTGAGATATGAAGGCAAAATCACAT